>NC_056728.1:854548840-854818840 GCF_019279795.1 Protopterus annectens
CAAGCTTAGATTTGCTTGTCACATCTGTGCATCACTTACCATACTGCAAACCTAGAATAATGGCCCACACATGAAGCGGACAGAACACATGCAAAAATGATGCAGGCATTCTCAATTTTAAAAAGATACATCGTTGCATCATTTGCTTTCTATTGTGCAAACCCACTAAGCAGAATTGTGTGATGGTTAGCAGCCTTTTCCAAACACCTGCATGTCTAGAACACCTGAAGAAAGGAAGCAGACAGCAGAAAATTTCATAATGGATATATTATATCCTTTATTTATTTTTTTGCCATTATGCAAACACACTAAGCTGTGTTGCACAGCAGTCCTTAATAATGAATAGGAAAATATACAGCTGTTCCTTAAGTGTTCCTGTAGCAGCAAGTATACGTATAGGGCTGTAATCTAGGTGAGCCTGGGTTCTAGTCTAGTACAGTCACAATTTTATTAATGCTTGTCCACACAGTTTTAAACAACAAATAAAAAAATTCAAACATAATTATAAACACCATTAGGTATGTATAGCAGTGGAGCTCATATGAATTATATGTGTGACTGAGGGTATACTTAATATTATGTTTTTGTAATTATAAGAGTCTTCTGTGGCCTTGGATGGACTCCATACCTCAATAGTACTCATGCTCACATAAATGTGTAAACCAGGACATTGTCAGGTCACACACATACCTGGTTAACCCCTCACTCTGTTGTGTGTATGTGTGTGTGTGTTTGTGTGCGTGTGTATATGTAAATATATATGTATATATAATTCATGAGCATGTTCAACAAGCACTTCTTCTGTGGCAAGAATGAAAAATCTCTTATTTGGAAGAATATGCTTTGTCTCTAAAGCATAGATTTGAATCTCACATTGTACAAATTAATTTTATCACTGTGTAAAGACACACCAAAAATGTGTCAGTAATATAAGGTATACCCCGAATACATGTCTGCAAAGTTAAATCAAGTAACAGGTACAGCAGCATCCAAAACAAAATCTAATGGCAATTGTCACATTACCCTTCTTAGGTCATAAACAGCTTTCTTCTCTGTTTGGCACTGTTGCTCTCCACTTGAAGTCATTTAAACTTGGTTGGCATGGTTGTTTGGGTTCGCATACTTACAGTAAATGCGATAGCAAGTAATGATGGGAAATTACTCTTAACTATTGCTGTTTTCCCTGGACAGATGTCTGGTGATAGAAGAAAAGATCCCCAATTTAGGGGTGTTGAGGATTCCAGAATCTTCACTGGACTTCTTGTAAAGTGGCACAGCCAAAGGTTTTTGCAGGGGGGGGGGACTATACCATCTCCCAGTACAAGTCTGAGGCATGGAATAGCCTGGCCAATGCTGTCTCCAGTGCAACTGCATTCCATGCACTGGAGAACAGTGTAGGTATCACTACAATGATCTTAATAGGCACAAGCAGAATACACTCAACCAGTGGCTGGATGAGGTTAGGACTAGTGACATCCCACAGTTGTGTAAGTATACAGATACAGAGAATTAAAATTAGATAGGCAGCTGCATATATGCAAGACTGGTATGCTTAATGCTCTTCTCATGTTGTCTTCTTTTTATTCCACATCCAACAGAGAGATCATGGTGAATAGAGAGGCCCATTCTGAGCATGTATAAGACTTAAGCAAGGGGTATGTATGCAGCACAACATAACTATTATTTCAGTTAAAGTATTGCTTTTGTATTCAGTAGTAGCAAATTAAGCATGCATAACCTAACTGTAAAAGCAAGCATGCATGCTTCAGTATGTAGCACAAGCCAGCTATAGGAGTCAAGTCTAAATACTGTTGTCAGATATTCTGAGTTCAAATATCACAAGTAAGAAATACATAGAAAAATCAACTAAAAATATTACACTAATTTAATTTAAACACAAATAGCATAAATGCCCTGCTGTTAACTAAATCTGTATAATTTGACAAAGCATAAGTGCAATATATGTACATTGCAAGGATTACTTTCACCAATCATTACTTATAGTTTATAGTTGGAAGAAGTATACTTAAATGTAAAAGAGATAAAATACTTTATTATTGTGATAATGCATTGCATGTCACATATGATGGTACAAATTTTATCTCTTTTTTTCTCTCACCCCAACACTTCTCTCTCTCTTGATTTTCTATGTGTCATCAACATATTTCCATATCACCTATCTCTGACAAATCACAAAATGCTTTACAGCACAGGGAGGTAGGCCAACCCCTGTAGCTCAGCCTTCCTCTACTCCACCAGCTCCTGTACTGATGCCCAGTACATCTGAGATGCAACAACTAGGTATCACTACTCCAGCAGCTGGTGCTGTCGTACCCTCCAGAAGTACTGGCAGAGGTGGAGATTTTGTCACTCACTAGGAGTTGCCAGGCTACATGCTTAGGGTCCTGCACAGCAGCATTGGAGCAAGTCTATGCTGGATGGAGAAGATGCTCTCTTTTATGATCCATAGGAGAAGATGATAAGCAATGGAATAAGAGGACAGTAATGACAGTCCTGTGGGTGAAGACTAGTTTCTCATTGCCCCCACATTTGATGGGACAACAAAAAAGCGGAAGCAGGCTGGTAAAAAACGGCATGGACTATTTATTTACTGTAAGCGCTTTCAGCCATGCAGATGCTCAGCCTTCATCAGACATAAAACAATTACCACAGCTCTCTATTTATATGAACAAAGCACCTTATTTAGTAATTAATTAATTATCCAATCACAGTAGTAAATCAAAAAAAAAATATATGAAAATATATGAAAAATACTACATTATAACCATTCTCGAAGAGGAAAAGGTAAATTATGTAAAAATCACACCATTTCACAATCATTCTTTCGAATGCAAAGAAAATATATATATAACATATTAATTTCCTAAAAAACTAGTCATAAAATAGACCATATTAACTGAAATAAAATAAATAGATTACAAACAAAAATGGTACGACTGCATTCAAGGTTTTAACTTACATGGGCATGGGCATATGTTGTCCCCTTCATTACTCCGTCACGTTGTCCCCCAACTTATTGTGTCCCTCACCATCCCTGTGTCTTGTCTTGGTTGTCCTGTTTGTTTGCATCTGCTTCACCTACTGTGCTTACCTGACTCAGAAATACCTATTTATTTAACCAACATTCCTCTGTTACTGAAGTAAAAAAATATATCTCGCTCCATGCATAACTCTCCAGTTTGCACATATGTCTTATTGACATGCTTGATTAGGTCCAGTTGGCAACACAACATGATTGTGTTGTCAGCCCTATTTGTTGAGGTAATAGTCTAAATTCAGCTAATATTTTGGACATATTTTCATTTTACACTGTTGAAGAAGTGGATAATTGTGGTTCTTCCCTAGCTCCCTCCTGCATATTCTATATTGCTTTGCCTTTGTTCTTCCCCCTGCTTGCCCCCCCATTTCACCAGTTTCCTGTCTAGCTCATTTTATCACCTTTAATCTGGTCCAAAAATAGAATCATACACAACACACATAAGTAAAAACAATGGAGCCCTTCACTTTTTGTCCTCTGTGTTTGCATGGAGTTTGGCATCATGCACCAATGCCAAGCGATGGTGAACAGCTCTTCAATGGTGCTGTTACCTCTGTGCAATGTTATTTAACTCATTACATCTGAGTGATGCCTCCAGGTGCATCTGCAGTTAACTCCTATTGATGCCTCTAAGCATCAATATTGATTGTTCATATTTGCATCAATAATTCCAAACCCATGCTATGTACAAGGTTTTAAAGGATTTCATCTTAAAGCTCACACAATGGCAAACTCAGCTGCATTAATATTTGACCTCTGTCTAGTGCAGTTAAATATATATATTAACTGCTGTTTTTATGATATTAATTTATATAGATATAATTTTCACATTTTTTCTAAATGTTTCCACAACCATGTAACACAGACAGAACTCCTTAGCCTCATATACATGCACTCAGTTAGATGAATAACATGCTGCTGACAGTATCCCCCGGATTCACAAAACCTCCATGTAAGACTTAATATGTCTTACTTGGAGGCTGCAGTTGAATGGTATGACATCAGTGTGCCATGAATATTCATGAGGGCACGCTGACTCAACCGTAACTCTTACACGGACTGAGTAGGAAAGCAAGGGGCGTGTCAGACTGCCGAGCAGTCTAAATGTCCATGCCCCTGCAAGGTTTTAAAAAGCATAATGTCAACACACAAGAGTGAGTTTGCTCTAATGTACTTGCACCCAACACCACACTCCCTGACACTGTAAACCCCCATCACACTTATATAAAGTAAATAATTATTATTTTTTTTAAATCCACGATATAGCTGCCCATATTTGCGCGTGTGTGCACGGGTGTGCCCATTGCTTAGCTGTAGTTAGCAATTCTGGCATGGAAGAGCATAAGAAGGAATGTTTATGTCAATCACATGAAATTGCAATAGTGTAATGGTAGAGCGTATGCACAAAACGAAGGCATTCAAGGTTCGAGTCCCACCACTTACCTTTGCATTTTTGTTGTAAATCAGTATATGAAATAATACCAGACATATATGATTAAAATATTAGTAAAAGCAGTGAAATGGCCAATGTATCAGTGAACAAAATATATATTTTTAAAGGCTCCAGATATATAATAGCCTGCTGTTAATCAGCACTTTACCCAGCTAAACAGAGGTGCCCAAAGTTTAAAAGCGCTTTACCCAGCGCAATACAGGTGCCCATAGCTTAATAGCACTTTACCCAGCGCAATAGAGTTGTTCAGTTTAAATGAGCTTTACCCAATGCAATGTGCTTGCACGGACATGTGCGGTGCACCAACCAGCACACCGTAGGGCACCGGGGTGCAATGTAGAGCTAAGTTGCTTAAATGCAGCCACACCCCCTAGCCTGTCTAGATAGTATTAAAATAAAAGAATGACAAGGTTCGAACCCAGGACCCTGTAAATAACAATCAGAGTACAGAACCACTAAGCCATGACAGCGTAGACAAAACAGCTACTGTTAGCATACATATACTTAGAAATGGTAGATTAACCATTGCTAAGCATGCCTGCAGTCAGACTAGAATTCTCAAAAACGGCCAATCACAAAAAAGTGCAGGAAATGCAGCATATTTAAGCCCCATAGGCAGGAATACTTGCCATAACTGATTGTAGCTCACATTTGCAGTCAGAATGGCAAGTGCAGGAGAGGTTTACGATTCCAAGCGCAGAGTTGGGGCATCGAGGAGTCGAAATACATGGTTTGGCTCCTTGTCCATCATCATGAGTCCAGACTCCTGCAGGGCCAGTTCCAAGGGATGGAGCACAAGGCTGAGGCTTGGAACCGGTTAGCTCATGACCTCACCAGTGCCACAGACATTCCTCGTACCGGTGAGCAGGTCTGTCACCACCATGCAGACCTGAAGAGATGGAAGGAGGACCACCTGAACCAATGGATACAGGAGGCCCGTGGGATGCAGGATGCCCCACGACTGAGCAAGTAGCCATAGAATGCAGTAAGTAAGAATTGATAATTGATTCTGTATAACGGATAGGTATGTCTCAATATCCCTTCATTTACTTCATAGCTGCAGGTGACCATGCTGCGAATCAGCAAGCCTATGCTGATAGGCTACAAAGGCTGTGCCACCAGGCAGGTTAGTGAAAATTCTGCATGTTTTGTTATATAAAATAGGGGAGAGAGCATGAAATAAAGTGTTGTAGTACAATAATACAGCCATAAAATGGCCTGAATAAGTCCTCTGCATGTATTGTCATACAAAATAGTCATAGTGCCAGAAAAAGAGCGTAGTAACCCATTAAGAAAGGTAATATATGTCTGGAATAAAATCTCTGCAGGTACTGTCATATAATATATGTGACTGAGCCTGCAAAAGTGTGCTCTAACCCATTAATAAAGGTATAATATGTCTTGAATATGTCTCTCATATACACTGTTATAACAAATAAAGGAGTGAGCCTGTGGAAAAGTGTGTAATGTCAGTAATAAAGGTTTAAAACCCGGAGTGTGTGTCACTTAGTTTGAAATGTTGTTGTGCCCTTGCATTATACAAATAGTACTGTGTTAGAAAGTGCTGGCAACCCAGAGTTCTGCAGTCCCACCTACAGTGGGTGATGGAAGTGCTAGTAGCTGTGAAGCATATATACAGTCCTCAACAGTCAGTTACTGGTTGGCATGCATAAGTAAACTGGCACACGAGTAGCATGCTAATATGTTCCCCGGAAATGTGACTGTGCTTCAATAAATGCAGGGTTCTGTACAAATTGAAGTGAAAATGTCATGTGAAAACATCCAGATATGTAGATAAAAAAATATAAATGCAACCATGAAATATGTAGCAGTAACATCTGCATCTTGGACAGTTAGTATGTCAGATATAGGTCAAGTATATATTGAACTAGCCAAACCCATTACACAACCTAATGCATGGTGGCTAGTGTAATAATACATGTAGGGAATATACACTTGCAGTCACTAGGAATGTAGTGTAGAGTAAAAATGTTTATAAGATGTTAACTGAGGTTTTTTTCTACACCCTACTGTTTGTGCATAAACCATGCAATTCCACACCTCAATGGGTATGTGTAATCTTAAATATTTGTTGGGACATATGTCCTATTGTTTTATAAATATTTGCATTCATGTTGATGCATGTGCCCTGTTCAAACACCACATTCCTGGTGGCCTGTTGCTACCAAACATCCCTGTGTGCTGTTGGAATATCCACTGTCATTCAATATATGCATGTGTTATGGTTGCTGTTCAACTGTTGAAACCTTGGTGTGTTGGGTTAATGGGAATATTACTGAATGCTGTTACAACTAATCTGGAAAGCTGTTGTTTATTTTGTAATTAAACACACCTAATCACAGAATGTATGGGAAGGCCGATCCCAGCGGACCCACCTGTCCCTTCTCAGTTGGCGAGTGCACCTGCACCAGCAGCTCCAGTGCCCAGCCCTGGTTCCCCTCCTCCATTGGTCCTGTGCCACCTCCGGGTAGAAGCACCGCAGGGAATGGGGCTCACCCCCCCATACAAGCGTGGGCAGAGAAGGGCCACCTGTCACTCTTCGAAGGGTCCGGGCTGTGGTGCATAGGGAGATTCAGCGTTCAGTCGCTGATCCCCTACGCCAGCTTGAGGCGAGAGTGGTGCGTCTCTCAGGTGAGCTTGCCCGTCCTACTCAGACCCCAGCACAGCCATCCTCGGGGCTGTGAAGGTGCAGTGGTGACTGCCCATAGGTGGGGATCTCAGTTCCACTGTTACCATCTGTGGGCTCATGGGCTTACGATTTCCAAACAACCTTCCCCATAAATTGTGTTCACCCACCCCATGTGTCAAATTCCACCCCTGTATGTGTCTTGTTTGTCTTGTCTGTTTACCTCCCCAACCTACCTCCCCAAATATACCGACATCCCCTACCTCACATTCCACTCTCACCTGAAAAAAAAAGGGCAATCTGTTCCCACAAAAAAATTACGCCCCATACATAGCTGCCCATTTCACACACATGTCCGTTGGACACGTAAACTGATAATTATAATTGGCAGTACAACATACTCTGTTGTCCTTACCCCTCTCTCAGGGGTGGAAGGTTGCAAATTTCACACCAAATTACGAACATATGCACAGCTGTTGCTGGTAAAGAAATGGGCAGCTATGGGCCTTCCCTACACCCTTCCTGCACATCCCAGCTGGTTTCCCTACTGTCTTTCCCTCTTTGTGCCCCCTTTTTCACCACTTTCCTATCTCCCCATTTTCTTTTCTTTCAAAGAAATTAGCGTGGGGGTTAGCGGGAGTAAGCACTTTTAAGCAGTAGTTAGCGGGGTGCGCGAGTGTGAGCTTGTGTGCGCTTAGCTAAGCATTGCTAAGCATTGCACAAACCCGCTTACAACTGCTTAAAAGAGCCTTAGTCACTCTGTATGACAGGGCCCTTGTATTGCTCAGCAGCAAAATAAAATACACCTGTCAGTCTCAAACCCCAGACCTTGGGTTCACCAGTCTGCATGAAATACCACTACACCACAGCAGATATACAAAAAACTTGATGCTGAAATAAATATATCATGCATTGCAATGAGTGACTGTAAAGGGAGAATAGGAATGGCATAACACAAATCATGTTCTGTGGCCCTTAACCAGCAATTGTTGTGGAATTGTATGACATGACTGTGAAAAGAGAAACAACCATGCTAGTAGGGAATAATGTTACAGTAGCACCTTACAAACCCCACACAGTATCAGGGCAGGATAAACACTGGCATATTTGAATAGGTCAGAGGCCGGACCTCCCAACTGTGACTGGTTTACAGGGATGTCCCTGATTTGCAAACAAATGTTAGCTGTGCCCCTCAGACTCCCTGTGAAATGTAGTAACAGTAGGCAGAAAGGTGAGGAATCCCACTTAATGATAAATTTCAATAAGTGAGAGTAGGCACTGCTTGCACATCAGAAAAGGTGTAGTAATACATATGCTCAGAATCCCCCAAAGTTGCAACTGCAAAATATCTGAAAAATATCACAGGTGTATCCCACTGATATGCACCTTTCCCTGAGGCTGTTCAAATATATACCTGAGAGTATCTGAGTTCTGGAAGAGTCAGAAATACACAGGCATATCAGCCTGTCTGCTGTTACACACTCTTCAAATAGCTGTAGAATTAATTCCACAAGCATGTCTTTATGTAGGAGTACAACACAGAAATATCAAAGGATGTAGCCATGTACTGCTAGCAACCACCTGTCCCAATGCCATTGTTCAGGTGCTGAAAAGACTGGTGTGGTGCACAGTCAGTGAATACTAGGCTAACCTCTGTCTACCATCTGGATATGTCCACAGGTGGGAGCTACTCAGACAGATTACTAGCCTTTATAGACTTACAAGTACACAGCAACTCTGCATGTTCAGCAAGATAAACATCACACAATAATAAATAATGCACTCTGCAGTTCTGCACCCCTACCCAAAGGTACTATATACCCATGTAGTCAGGCACAACCGAGGGTGTAGGTAGGCATACACAGTAGTGAAATATGTCCAGTTGTCCTGAGCAGACTGTGCTAATGTCAACACAAACAAACCACAAACTGTTCAGAAGTGAGTAACGTACTAATGACAGTATAGCAGTTCACAAACAGTGCATGTGCCTGATATTCATAATTGGTAGTACAACATACTTAGTTGTCCCCAGCCCTCTCTCAGGGGAGGAAGGTTTCAAATATCCCTCCTAATCTAGTGCATATGCACAGCTGTTGCTGGTAAAGAAATGGGCAGCTATGAACCTTCTCTACACCCATCCTGTACATCCCGAGCTGGTTTCCCTACTGGCTTCCCCTCTTTGTGCACCATTTATCACCACATTCCTATCTCCCCATTTACTTTTCTGTCAAAAAAATGAGTGCAGGGGTTAGCGGGAGTGAGCACTTGTAAACAGTAGTTAGCGGGTTTGCACCAGTGTGGGGATGTGTGTGCTTAGCTTAGCATTGCTAAGATATGATAAACTAAGCCAAGATTAGCTTAGTATTGCTAAAATCAAATAAGATAAGCTAAGCTTAGCTTAGCATCACTAAGCATCACGCAAACCCACTTACAACTGCTTAAAAGTGCCTTAGTCACTCTGTATGACAGGGCCCTTGTACTGCTCAGCAGCAAAATAAAATACCCTTGTCAGTCTCAAAACCCACACCTTGGACTCATCAGTCTGCATGATGTACCACTACGCCACAGCAGATATACAATAATTTGGTGCAGATAGAAATATAACATGCATTACAATGAGTGAATGTAAAGGGAAAATAGGAAAGCCATAGGAATACATTGCAATAACTACTGTTGTATGCCAGTTAATTCTCTAATTCGAAAAGAAATGACATACTCCCATGCATCCAGTGTTAGCATTAGGAGGTGTGAGTAAACCTACACACTGAGAAGAGTGTACTGGAAGAAGCAACAGTCAGGTTTCAGTACAACATGCATTTCACTGGCTACAACCCAGCTTCAGATATGAGACATATACCAACCTTCTGACTGAGACAACAGTGTCCACAGCAAACAAGCATGGTCCCCACGTTGCAAAACCAAAAGGCCTACACCTACCTAACCTATCATTTTATAGCAGTCCTGAAATCACAGTGAGAACTGCAATTACCACACAGCAGGCTGCATGCAATTACTAAATGGTGGGCACCAACTGGTGCAGAGGCCATCACATGCACATGTGCAGATACCTATAAAGCAGCCTGTATCTGCTGTCCACACATGCAATAATATCATTGCACCAACTGGGGGAGAGAGAGAGAGAGAGAGAGAGAGAGAGTGACAGAGACAGACAGACAGGCAGAAGAATGCAAACAGGCAGCTGGAGACAGACACTGAAAAGAAACACCAACACACAAAAAAAAAAAAAAAAAAAAAACACCTACAACAGACGGAGGTGAGGAATACAAAGGTAAGGTATGTAACAAATATGTATTTCCTGACATCCGAAAGATGTGTCTGAAGGGTACTCTACATACTGTGAATCATCCGTATGTGGCAGCAGTCTGTATCTATATGTACATGCACATTTGCATAGGGTAAGGGACATACTGCAACTGTTAGTGAAGGCTGGATATATGTATGTTGTTGAAGGCTGCCATGTGCACATATGTATGTAGGTTGTAGTGTGTGGCATTGCAGACAGCAAGCAGTGCCGGTATATGTCATGTGGTGATTAAACGCTGTGGGACTGAGCTACAGGCAGTGAGGCCTGCTACAGCTATATGGCCTGAGGACAGCAGAATGCATTCTGCACAACATTGTGCAATAGTATTACACAACCGTATGTTTCACATCTGTTGCATAATTGACATCCCCACCATGAAAGGTGGACAGTATATGTGCCTATATGTGAAGCTATATGTAGATGTATGTATGTATGTGTGTGTATATATATATATATATATATATATATATATATATATATATATATTTATATGTGTATATATATATATATATATATATATATATATATATATATAAAATAAATATATACATATATAGATATATATATATATATATATATATAATTATAGATATATAGATCTATATATAGATATATACATACATACATATAAAGATAGATATAGATATATGTTGATATATATATATATATATATATATATATATATATATATATATATATATATATATATATATGGATAAATATAGATATATATCGATATATATGGATATATATAGATATATATAGATATATATGGATATATATGGATATATATATATATATATATATATATATATGGGTCTATCTTAGTACATCGACAGTGCAAAATAGCGAAAACGAATTAACCGACACCGGAAGATCGAAAGTCACGTCACCGACGCCAGAAGATCGACAAGGCAGAAGACCAACGGAGGAAGACACCGACGCTGAGAACACTGCGATGGGAAAAGGATGTGTAAGTATGCGGAAGTGACGGACGATAGGGTGCGAGTAAGGTAAGTGTGCGATGCTGGTGTTCTGTAGGGGTAGGGGTGGGATAAGTGAGTTAGGGTTAGGGCACGGGTTAGGTGAGTGTCTTGAGTAAGGTAAGTGCGATGTTGGTGTTTTGTAGGGGTAGAGGTGGGATAAGTGAGTTAGGGTTAGGGCGCGGGTTAGGTGAGTGTGCGAGTAAGGTAAGTGTGCGATGTTGGTGTTTTGTAGGGGTAGGGGTGGGATAAGTGAGTTAGGGTTAGGGCACGGGTTAGGTGAGTGTGCGATAGTGACGGACCTTAGGGTAAGGGTTTGGGTCAGGGTTGTGGATAGTTGTGTATGTATGGGTTGGTGTTCGTTTGTAAGGATTTTGGTATGCTTGTGTTGTGTGTGTGAGTGTTGGATAGGGGATGTGTTTTGTTTGTTGGTATGATGTGCCAGGTGTATGCGATGTCGTGTTTGTGAACTGTCGATCTTCTGGCGTCGGTGAAATGCATTTCGATGTTCCAGTGTCGGTAAATTCGTTGTCGCTATTTTGAATTGTCGATGTACTAAGATAGATCCATATATATATATATATATATATATATATATATATATATATATATATATATATATATATATATATATATATGTATATATATATATATATATATATATATATATATATATATATATATATATGGATATGTATTATAGAGATGGATAGATATGTATAGATATGGATAGATATGCATAGATCTCTCTCTCTCTCTCTATATATATATATATATATATATATAGAGAGAGAGAGAGAGAGAGAGACACAGGGGGATATGTACTGCAACAGGTGCCTGTTGTCCAAGGCATGGACTGAACACCAGTGTTGATACTGCAGTGCCCTACCCAATTCCAAAACACCTTACGCAGTAACTACCACATAGGTGGTAGCCTGCCTAACACTGAAGGTGTCAGAAGGGAACATGGGACACAGGTGGACAGTAGGCTCCCCTTTGATAATCACAGTGCCACAGTAGTCTTGTAATCTGTCAATGTGGTACGTGTCATCACAAAAGGTGTGTCATCTAGGGAAATATAGGTCGGTGTTCCCCTCTACTCATCACAATGCCCCATGTGGTATGCACCTCACATGACAACTACAGCAAGTGGAAAGTCCACAGACATACCTAACAAAAAGTAATACTGCCCTCAAACACATGCCCTATGCAGACTGACTCACAAAACCACAGCTAGAGTGCGTTGCATACTGCCCTCCCAGAGGTTACCACTGCCGGACATACAGAGGTATGTTACACCCATAGCAGTCAGCCAACCACCATGACAACACCTCACAATCCCTCCAGGCTACATGATCTAGGGCCCTAATCCTTGTCACTTCACTAAACAGCACATGCTGGAGGTACAGGTTCCTATCCACAAATATGCCATACTCTGGACTAAACCACCCAGCATTAACAAACAAGGCTCCTCATTAGCAGATGCCATACATACCCCTGATGATTGTTTTGGAGATAGGTAATATGCCCTGGGAGTCACCTCTGTGTATCCGGTTGACAGGAACCAATGAAATCACATTACATGTGTGTCAATGGGCAGGGTAGCATATGGCTAGGCTGCTGCAGGCCCTAGGGCCAATAGCGTATTACCTACCTATGACACAATGCACACACACATGTACTCAGTGCAATACCTGCTATGTGAGGAGGAATGAGTGTGACAATGACTGTGTTCAAGGTTTGTAAAGGTGTGATAGTTTAGTGTGAGGTTGTGTTTGTCATGGTAGTTTGTGTCCTAGGTGTGAGGCCAGAGAAAGATGTGTCAGTTATTGGGATGCGGACATAGTAGGATGGCATATGTTGTGACGTAGTTCCTTGTGTATGACTGTGGTGTCCCATTCTAGGCTGAAGCAATACATGTATGCTCAGTAAGTGATACTGCTGGTGAATCCAGCTCACATATGAACTGCTGTACTACCTGAAGCTGTAGGCCTAAACAGCACAGTATGGTGTATGTTCACAGTCCCTGGTAACACTGTCTTGTGTGTTTCCTGTAGTCTGCACAGATTACATACCTCAGGCATAGGTATCTATAAGTAGGGGCACACAGTACTATAAGGTACACAGGTAATGCTCACCTGTGTCGGCATACATTTGTGTGTTGTATGTATGTCTAATGTGTGTGTAATGATGCCTGTACCATGCCAGCAATCACATGTGTGTTACAGGGTATGTGTGTGTACCTAGCAACATGTATACTCTGTTACAGCAGTATGCCAGCTATATTAACAACCGTGCCCATATGTTAGGTAGGGCTATGGCATCAAAGACTAGGGTGGTTTACTGGTAATACTGTAAATGTACATTACATTCATTCCATTGGATGACATATTTCTTCATGCATTAGCTTGATATATACCCTTGGAGCAAGGTTGTGCATTGTATCCCAAACAGTGTGCCGACTACTTGTATATAATGGTTTGTTATATGGAGTGTGGCAGGCACTGTCAGCCAGTTGTGGGCTGAGCACTGATATCTGGTATTGAACTTGTGTATCCTCTGATAGACAGATAGATGCTATATATGGCAATTAAGTGATATCTGTACTTCATAATGTTAAGTGTGCCACATGACTTGCTCCCACATGTCGTTTAATTGTCTTCCAGGGTTATGGCTCATCAAAGAAATCCATTGTATACAGCTGCAGAGGAGCAAGAAATACAGAACAGCCTGGTGCAGCACTATAACCTGCTTTTTTCCAGGGCCAGCCAGCACCAGAATGAGCGTACTGCACTGTGGCAAGACCTTGTTTGCCGGGTAAATGGCATAGGCATGCATAACCGGACATATGAGCAGGTACGCCATCACTGCAGTCATTTAATTAGACATGTCCAATGGCATGCGTCTGATATCCATAGGCAACAGCTTGCCACAGGTGGTGGGGCAGCCATACATCCCCCCCTCACCAGAGTGGAGGAGCAGCTCCTAAGCATGGTGGCTCCTGGCCTACAGCAGCAACAGCATCACACATGTGTCATCATGGAGACCGGAGCCACCCACTAGGATGACATGGAGCGTGCAGGTAAAATGCCCTAGCTGTAGACTACCATTACCTGTATTGTTAGAATATGCATATGTGAGATGTGTACTGTGTGTTTAGCAGTTGTGCTGCCTATCATGTGCAATACTGATATTTGGAATAGTATCCGTACACCTGTGACTGTTGACTGTTGTTCCACTGTAGTTTAGCACACTCACAGTAGCAATGCCACAGTTGTGGCCACTGACAAACTGTGTCATATTCTTTTAGGTCCCTCTGGTGTGACAGCAGGGCAGACGATACATGCTGGTCAGTGCATTAACACTTTAATATTGGTAATGAAATGTGCATGTCATAGGTGAGTTGTAGGCCATGTACACATAACACACCTACACATAATGCATGCTGTGCATGTTTGCTGTGAGACATCAATCATCTCAGTAAAGTCAGTAACTGCCTCAATCACATGCAATGCACAGTGCAGCAGACACAATTGTGGCAACACTGTACTGCATTTTGGATATGCATAGTTGCTACAGCTGTACACAACAGAACACGTTTATCATACGCAGTACACAAAAACATGCTACATTTGGCATTACCACATACCCGCTGTAAGGTCACACTTCATTATCCCACATGTCATGCACACACACATGATGTACCTCAGGGGTAGAGGCCTATCATGGGGCTGTGCAATACTCTGCAACACATAACACAGTCATGTTAGGCAATGCTCCCTATTGGGCACCTCACACACCCATGTACAAGGTGGTTGTGTAATTGTGAACGTAGACACGGCACTGCAGTTCAGGTACAGCATGCTAGGTGGTGGTCTTGCACACATTAGTAGCTTGAGTGACCACAAGATGCATGTCGATGATGGCACAGGGTACTACACCCCATCCATTTACAGTGACCACGGTACTACTCATAGCAGTCATTGCTTTGCACCTCAATGTTGTGTGTGTGTGCAAACATATGCACCTATACACAATATGCATAGCATGTTGTGTGTGTGCTTACATATGCCAGTATACACAATATGCACAGCAGTCGCCATCCAAACAAAGTGTCACATATATGTCCTGGAATGCTAGTGGGTGTATAGGTCACTTGACACACATTGGGTATGTGTGGTGTTTAATGTTGCAGTCATGTAGCATGCCATGCCATGTCTGGCACATATCATAGCTATATGCATTTATGTATTAAAATATTTAGTAGCGTTTAACAGTGGGTAGTTTAAATCACGGACAAAAGCGCTGCATGTGAAACAAGGCAGAAGCGCTTTAAGCACGGTTTTGTTAACCAAACAATAACCGATTAGGAAGTATCGTTACAACAATAACACATATAGTTTGTTATATTATTTTGTTTTTATGAGTTGTTTATAGTTATATTTTTAAATGTTTATTGGGTAGTCTAAACATATGCATTGATAACAGGTAAACGAGAGAGTTGTGGGTTTTATGTAAGTATGGTTTTGACAGTTTGTTTTTAAATAAATACGTTTTTAAGTATTTTAAAGGACTAGCATGGTATTAAATTTAATGAAAATGGTGGCTTGCTAATTGATTGATTGGCACCCTATTTAATGGGGAAGCTGTAACAAATGGATGTTTCATTTTCATTTTTGTCTGAGGAAGGAGAGATACGATTCTCTCCGAAAGTGCTTGTTTATAATAAAAGTTCTAACGCTACAATTCTGAACCATTGTTGCTTTAAATTAACCTAACATCGCACCTTGTTAGCGAGTGAATTGCAGTTGTATTGCATGCTTGCTGGATACGTTATCCCTTGGTTTTTCATGTACACAAACAACCCTCTCCTCCTCCTGACAAACTCAGATATATGTGTGAGATGCACCTATATAGACATACAGGGTGCTGAACTCCCTCGACCCATGACTGGCACAGTCTATCAGGTGGTGAAAGTAACCACACACACCACATATCAGTCTCACATATCCTCTAGCGACAGCACTCAAACCACATTATCACACATAGACATACTCGGATGCTGTAAATGAACTCTGCCTAAGCAGCAGAGACCTCCAAAGCAGACACACACACACAACTGCTACTCCACTACAATACCCACATATCACATAGTTCACAATGTCAGTGTGCCACACAGTCACTGCCCTTTGGGCTAAACAACACACCTAATACACTTGTAATAGGTGACACTTATTGTCAGACACATTGACATACCTCTCACCAGCCCAAACAAGGGAATAGTCACTTTGGGCTGTCTGTCAGGTGCCAGGATCTGCCACATAACACATGCAGTCAGGTCACTCCAAAGCAAGTACAGGACTTGTACCATCATTGTCCATGCTGGTGCTTAAAACCTCAGACGTTACTCCCTGGACCACATGACATGATACATGGAGGAACACTCTGATCATGTAGCCCAGGCCAGTATGACCCTGACCTTGTCTAGCATCTTACACCCACCAATTATGATGTCACAGTATACAGACAAACATATCATGTTTAACAGTTACCTAACAAATTTGTTTAATTCATAGGAGATACAGTGTCTGTCAGCCTGTGGTGACATGCTCAACATGCCACATAGCTTCACTATGGACAGCTTGCACCTGTCACACTTGGACTTTGGAATGCTGGCTAAGGCTCTTGCTACCACCAGAGTGCCTTTTTTAAGCAGGGCTCAAAAGACAAACCCACCTCCATAGACATTACAGGTTAAATGAAACTAAGGGTAATGCTTCTCAACACCAGATGTGTTACCCTCATATTGCAGCCACTCAGGACTCTCCTCAGTATGGAGGATAGCGATATCTGTGCACTAACAGATGCCTGGTTCAGGCTCACTTATGCACACCAGCACTACCAGGTTATGTTTCAAACCATGCTTTCTGGCAACAAGACTTGGAACAGACAACACAACTAGGGGGAGTATCCATATACATCACAGATACACACACCTCTGGGATAGTAGCACTGCACAAAGCATCACAGACCATACATATACAACTACCATTGTGCAAAACTGCCTTTCAGTTTGTTGTCTGCTACAGACCACCCTCCCAAACTCAGGAACCACACTCGGCTTTTATGGGAACTATGGAGAATATGAAGGTCTCCACAAACACCATTATATTGGGTGACTTCATATACACAAATATTGACTGGGTATGCTACTCAAGCCCCAACACCCTCACCCAACAGTCACTACAATTTGTAGAATCATATGCTATGGCACAACCAGTCAGTACAGCTACAAGGGGGAATACATATTGGACCTGATTATCACCAACATGGGGACTCTATGTTTCACACCAGCGATATATCCCTCATTGGTAAGGTCAGAACATACATGTATCTCACTGGACATACATATACCCACCACACATCCATCCTGGGTAATCTTGGTGAACTTCTTATGAGCCAATGTCTCACTTCACCAAAGCAAGGTGGTATCCTTCAGAGACCCTGAGACAGTGGCAAATACAGCTCACACTGCTGAATCCTTTACTTGCACATTCTATGGACACCTAGTGGACTGCATGGATTGTGCTATCCCAAATAACAACAGGACTCACTCCTCCAATGGCAGGGGACCTGTCTGGTAGACCCCAGCCATTAATAAGCTGTACAATGTCAGGAGGAAGCTACTACATGATAGATCACAATCCCAGACCGGGAAGGCATCTGTGATCTGTACTAGCAGACAGCTATGATCACTCATAAACTTTTCTAAGGGCCGCTACTACCAGACAATTGCACCAGACATATAGGACTATCACACAGCCTTCTTCAGTTATGTCAGGAACCTGGGTGGACACTCATTGATATGCTGTGAGTTACTGCATACTGACTAAACTTACCCTGAACCCACTGGCATTGCCAACATCCTGGTAAACAGGTTCAGTGCAGATGTTTCCCCCCATCCCCCCTAAGGAGCAACTATCCATCCCAACAGAGTGTAACCTCCCTGACATCACACAGTAACAGGTGAGTGCTGCCCTCCCCAAAGCGTACATCACAGTATCAATGAGACCAGACCGTGTCCCAGCCTGCATCTTACACGAGTTTCATGACAGACGTAACCCTCACATTACATCACTGTTCAATATCGGAGTTACTACATAATATGTACCCAAGGAATGGCGTAGAGCAGCAGTGGTCCCACTCCACAGAGTTGGTCCACAATGGACCACAGACAATATTGCCCTATAAGCCTAACTAGCCTATTTTGCAAAGCTATGGAGCGTATTGTCATGGGACTCATACACATAGACATCGGGAACCTACAGACACTGTGTCCTACACATTTCAGCATTGTTGTGGGCAGATCTTGCCTCTTGAACCTGTTTGTATTCTTTAAACAGTTAACAGGTCAATCGACATAGGGACGGTTGTCCACACAGCCTACCTGAACCTTGCAACATTCCTTATATAACAGTATAAATGTTAATATTGGTTATGTTCACACACATCAACAAATGTAGTGGACCTCAACATACTGAAAGGTCACACTGAGCATGCTCACACACTTGAATACATGAGACAAATGTCAGGCAACAGAACACTGACAGTCTGAACTGGGCATGCTCACACACTTAGGCCATGTTGGACTATAGTATTGGGCCACACATAGCAGGCAGTTGCATGTATTAACCCAGGAACCTCTCACTACACAGCAATCTGCCCTGTGCACACACTTATATGGCAACAGACACATCTATAATATAGTGGAACCCTGCCATAAGCAAATATGTTCTGCAGATACCTAAGCGGTTCATATAAAGTGTGAAAGCAAAGATGATAAAAACCTGAAAACAGTATCAGCAATAAACATTGTGCATCATGAAAATTATCATAGGTTCAGAGGTTGATACTAGGCTATCTGCCCTAGGGCATGTACAAACATAGCCAGAGTGTGTTTGGCTATTGCAACCCAGTCAAATCAGAGCACTGTGCCTGTGAATAGTAGGTCACACAAGATAGCCCATTTACGTTCAGTGTATTGTGCCTCTGTCTAGCAGGGACCCAGAAGATATCCCATGGGTAAACATGCGATCACCCATCCACTTATCAAGATGTCACCTGTAGGTGGTCAGTGGGTGGCTTTGCCTAAGCAAAACTGGGACTACACTCCGGAGTGAGTGGAGGCTTTCTGATAATAATCTGTCCCCCCAGCATGTCCTTTTAACATCAGTGCTGAAGTATATGTCCCTGGAGTGTGTAGCAGCAAGGGAGTCGGATATCCTGAGGTAGAGCATGTCCAGTAAGTCTGGGTCAGATATTGCCTTCAACTACAGGCACACAACACATCCATGTAGGTGGTAAGTGACTGAGTAGAGCTGGAGTTACTGTATCAGAACTGTGCAGGGCATCTGTGTGAGTCCCTACATCTGCTCGAAGAGTAACATTTGTGGCCATTACAGTTGCTGCAGGTGTCAGGTAAGGTACATCCCAAAGGTGGCATAGTAACCAAGCATGGTCGTGAAGAGTATAGGGGCACAATGACCACACGTGATCAACATGTGAAACCATGTGGGATATGGTGGGCTATGTAGAAGTACTGTCTAACCACTATGGCAATAGGATTGTCAAAGGTGAGAGTACGAACAGGTCATGCCCCCAAACCCGTAACAACTACTACTGTATGTAATGGATTACAACCTATGTGGTAATGTGTGGGCATCTTGTCATCCTCAAAGGGGATGACTATGCAACTAAAGGCATGTAGCCATGGGCCATATCTCAGTCATCAGTCAACATATCTCTGTGAGACCCTGTATGAGTATGCATGTGCTAGCAGGAGAGCTGATTATGGCACCCAGTTTGCAGTCATCTGTGAACATGGGCAGCCATATCCCTCCTGTGATAGCCTGTACATCACACAAATATATACTGAGAAAGAGAGGTCCCAGGATTGAGCCTTGTGGGATGCCGTGTGTAACTAGTGTATAGTCAGACATGGCACCTGCAACACTGAGCATGTGGGTGCTATCCCTGCTCCAGGTAGCAATCCATCATGTCAGATATGTGTCGATATTGATGCTGGTGAGCCTATGCATAATGGCCGAGTGGGGTATTGTGTTGAAGGGTTGTGCAAGGTCCAGGCAGGCTGTGTGGACAACTGTCCCAACACTTATGGACCTGGTAACTGTTGAAAGAAATGAACAGATCCAACAGGCAAGATCTGCCCACAACAATGCTGTAATGTGTAGGACCCAGTGTCTGTAGGTTTCCCACGTCTATGTGCATGAGTCCCATTACAATACACTCCATAGCTTTGCAGAACAGGCTAGTTAGCCTTTTAGGCCAATATTGCCTGTGGTCTGTTGTGGCAGTATTCAGTGGAGCGGGACCACTATCGCTGTACGCCATTCCATGGGTACATATCCTGCAGTAACTCTTATATCGAACAGTGACATAATGTGAGTGTTACGTCTGTCATGAAGGCTGTGTATGACACAGGCCGGGACACCGTCTGGTCCCACTGATGCTGCGTTGTCCACTCTGGGGAGGGCAGCACTCACCTGTTTACTCGTGATGTCTGGGAGGTTACACTCTGTTGGTATGGACAGTACCACCTTAGAGAGGATGGGGGGGCACATCTGCACTGAACCTGTTTGCCAGGATGATGGCAATGTCAGTGGGTTCAGGGTATGTTTAGTCAGTATGCGGTAACACACAGCATATCAGTGAGTGTCCAGCCAGGTACCTGAATCAACTGAAGAAGGCCTTGTGAGTGTCCGACGTGTCTGGTGCAATTGTCCGTTAGACACGTGCCTGACATAAATACCCGAGTGATTGTAGCAGTCTGCTAGTACAGATCACAGATGCCTTCCCTGTCTGGGATTGTGCTCTATCATGTAGTAGCTTCCTCCATTTGTTGTAAAGCATATTAATGGCTGGGGTCTACCAGACAGGTCCACTGCCATTGGAGGAGTGAGTCCAGTTGTTATTTTGGATGTAATGATCAATGCGATCCACTAGGTGTCTATAGAATGTGTATGTAAAGGATTCAGCAGTCTGAGCCATACTTACCACTGACCCAGGGTCTCTAAAGGATACCACCGTGGTTTGGACAAATGTGATGTTTGCTTTTGGGAAGTTCACCAAAATTACCCAGGATGGGTGTGGGGATGGGATATGGATGTCCAGTGAGATAAAGTATGTTCTGCCCTTACCAATGAGGGGTATATCACAGGTGTGGAACATAGAGTCCCCATGTCGGTGATGATCATGTCCAATATGTTGTCCCCTCTTGTGGGTGTAGTAACCGGTTGTGCCATAGCATATGAGTTTAGAAATAGTAGCAACTGTTGGACAAGGGTGTTGGGGCCTGAGTACTATCCACAGTCAATGTGTGGGTATTTGATGTCACCCAATATAATGGTGTTTGGGGAGACCTTCATATTGTCCAATGTTCCCAGGAAAGCTGAGTGAGGTTGCTGAGTTGGGGAGTGTGGTCTGTAGCAGACAACATACCAAAAGGCAGATTTGCACAATGTTAAGTGCATATGTATGGTCCGTGATGCATTGTGCAGTGCTACCAACCCGGAGCTATGTGTATCTGTGATGTATATGGATACTCCCCCTATTTGTGTTGGCCATTACGAGTTATGTGGTCAGAAAGCATGGTACGAAATACAACCTGGTAGTGCTGGTGTGCATGTGGGAGCCTGAACCATGTGTCTGTTAGTGCACAGATATTGCTATCCTCCATACTGAGGAGATTCCTGAGTGGGCGCAATTTGAGGATAATACATCTGGTGTTGAGCAGCATTACCCTCAGTGTCGTGTACTCTGTAATGTCTATGGAGGTGGTTCTGTCCTTTGAGCCCTGCTTAAATAGGGCAGTATGGTGGCAGCAAGTTCCCTAGCCAGTATTCAAAAGTCCAAGGGTGACAGGTGCAAGCTGTCCATAGGGAAGCTATGTGGCATGTCGAGCATGTCACCCCAGGGTGACAGACACTGTATCCCCTTTGAATAATACCAATATGTTAGCCAACTGTTAAACGTGATCAGTTTGTTGGTATACTGTGACATCATACTTGGTGAGTGTAAGATGCTAGACAAGATCAGGCTATGTCATGTGGTCCAGGGAGGAACGTCTGAGGTTGTATGCACCAGCATGGACAATGATGGAGCCAGTCCTGAACTTGCTTTGGAGTGACCTGAGTGCATGTGTTATGTGGCGGATCCTGGCACCTGAGAGATAGCTCAAAGTGACTATTCCCTTGTTTGGCCTGGTGAGTGGGACGATAGTGTGTTTGACATTGTCACCTATAACAAGTGTATCAGGTGTGTTGTTTAGCCCAAAGGGCAGTGACTGTGTGGCACACTGACATTGTGAACTGTGTGACATGTGGGCATTGTAGTGGGGTAGCAGGTGTATGTGTGTCTGCTTTGGAGGTCTCTGCTGCTTAGGCAGAGTGTATGTAGAGCCTCCGAATATGTGTTTGTGTGATAATGTGGTTTGTTTGCTGTCACTGTCGGTGTATTTGAGACTATGTGGTGTGTGTGGTCACCCCCACCACCTGATAGACTATGCCAGTCATGGGTTGAGAGAGCTCAGCATCCTGTATGTCAATATTGTTACATCTCCCACATATATTTGAGTGTGATGTGAGGAGAAGAGGGTTGTCTGTGTACATGAGGCAGATGTGACATTGCGTCATAACCACAATATTCACTAGCTGGACTAAAGAGTACACATGAAACCGATCCCTGGGCATGCCAGTGTATTATGATGACATACTCTGTAGCCTGATCACAAAGGATCAGGAGGTGTTAAGTGTGTAAAAGCGTATAGCCGTGATCAGTGCTCAGGTTTGTCTGTGTTTTGTAAAGAGTAGCTGAGAAGGAGTCCAGACTGAGAATCATGACATGTCCTTCAGCTATGTAATAAATAGTAATGTACACACATATATGTGCTGAGTCAGGGACAACTGTACCTTACTGACATTCCCAACATCCTGTCAGACAGGCCCATGTATACATACCCACCCCCACTGATGGTAGTCCCTGACATCATACCAGGAGATATCACATGTAGAATGGCTGAACAGCTCCCCCCAAAGCCAAAAGCATGGCAGCAATTGGATTACATTGTTTCCCAATATGTGTCATGCATGCACTGCAGAACAAACAGACCCTGCACCTGAACAGTCTGTTGAGCCTCACCCACTCCACAGGACTTGGAACCATCGAATGTGTTACAGCAACATATGGCACTTCCCACATGTGTGGGTGCACAACACACCATGGGAAGTATAGTCCACTAAGCCTATAAAATCTGATCTGCAAGGCCATGGAGTGCATCATGGCAGAAGTCATAAACAGAGCTACTGGAAACCGACAAACACACAGCCTTACCAACTGTGGTATGTTCATGTGCAGATCATGGTTCCCAAGCATGCTACACCATCTGCAAGGCAGCCACCCAGGACATACATCACGGAACAGAGCTACACATGTCCCACATAGACTTTGAACAGCTCTTCATCAACATCACAGACACATGTCATATCCACAAAACCAACAATCTGTGCGTAGATATGTGTTGACATATGAAGGGATGTCAATGTGTCCACAGGTAGATCACACAGGGTGAGACTCACGGGGTCCTGTACAAGCTGTTGATACCTGCCGACCTACATGGATCATTCCTGGGATTGCATAAAAATGTGTACACACATTACCATGTCCAGTCTGATGATGTCATCATCCTACAAATATACCAGGAGAACAGAAACCACCCAATAAAGCATTTAGCGTGTTGTGTTAATATGTAGCTTTCTAGTATCATAACGTAGTTAGGTAGGGGTATGAGTCCTGCAAATGCCAAGTGTGTGTGTGGGTGGTGTGCATGTGTGCAATTTCCTTTGAGAGGAGTAGCCTTTTTGGAGACTGAGAAAACACATTAAAAGAGGTACATCCCTCTTTGGAAAGTCTGATGATGTCAGCATCCTACAAATATTCAAGGGGAACAGCAGCCACCAAGTAATGCATATAGTGCGCTGTGTTAATGCGTATCTCTCTAGTATCATATCATAGGTAGGTAGGGGTTTGAGTCCTGCAAGTGTGTGTTGATGGGGGGGGATGAGTGTATGTGTGTGATTTCCTTTGAGAGAAGTATCCTTTTTGGAGACTGGGAAAACACATTAAGAGAGGTACATCCCTCTTTGGAAAGTTAGATGATGTCAGCATCCTACAAATGTTCAAGGAGAAGAAAAGCCACCCAGTATTACATATAGCACGCCGTGTTAATGCATATCTCTCAAATGTTATAACATAGTTAGGGGTTTGAGTCCTGCAAATGCTGAGTGCGTGCCACAGGTGGTCAATACAGTGTGGGTTTTGCTTTTACTATGATATGACATATGTTTCAAACAGTATGTGCATTGCACACATCCAGGTATCTGCATGTCAAATAAATTTGTGTACATGTGCCCACATTCAGTACATAGGTGTGAAGCCTGCATATTACATGAATACATTTGTGTAGCACACCGTGTTAATGCATATCTCTCTAGTATCATAACATAGATAGGGGTTTGAGTCCTGCAAACTCTGAGAGTGTGTGTGCCACAGGTGGTCAATGCAGTGTGGGTTTTGCTTTTACTACGGTATGGCATATGTTTCAAACAGTATATGCATTGCACACATCGGGTATCTGAGTGTCAAATACATTTCTGTACATGTGACCTCAATCAGTAAATAGGTGTGAAGCCTGCATACTACATGAATATATTTGTAACCTTCGACAGATTGTGCTGCTGCTTCTCAGATCATAGGTCACATATGTATGTATTCGTCAAGCCCGGCCAATGTAGTGATCCGTGGCCAAGGACATCCCTGCCACACAAACCCATGACATGTATTATAGAGTACTGTGAGGGTAATTGCCGGGGTATATGTCAGACATGTTTATACACAACAACGACTGGCAATAATGGGCAGTCATTATAGGTGTGCACTAGCCCTGTGGATATGCATGCAGGCCCCTAATGTGTTATAGGAAACACCGAGGGAACCCACAATACCTATGGATATGTGGATACCAAGGGACAGATGACATAACACGTGTCTGTCTGTACACATTGGTAACCAACATACATGTTCAGGGCTATCACCTATGTGGTACTGTCGGCATAGTATGTATAGTAAATGTGGATGACTATGCCATAGATGGCGTACTGCTATACAGCATGTATTGGACAACAGGTATCTGTCTGTATGATAACCTTGTGTAGGATATGTGTCCCATCCGGGGAATGCAGTGTAGGCCAATGCATGCATTTTCAGATGTGGATGGACATATCCCTAGTGTGTTTGCATGTACCTAAGAGAGCTATATGCCACACAGGTGTGGTCCCAGGAACGTGTGGTGGTCAATACCACTGGTTACTGTTATAGTATAGTACTGGAAGGATCCAACTGTTACTGAGTTCCCTACAACTGTGAGTCATTTGTCAGGACATCATCTAATGATTGGTTATAGTCATGCTGTTGAGGTGGTGTATACTACCAGACTGCAGATCATTAACAGATATCAACGGTATCACCCACAGCATAGTGCCAACCCATGTCATACACACATGTGTACCCATGTTAGTACATATCTGTAGCAGAATGCACACTGGCCATCAAAAGATACCATGAGATGATAACAAAGTATAGGACAGGGTATGTCGCACATCCCACGTGTCCACTATGCACGTACATGCAGACAGTGCGCACACACCATGTTCACAGATGTACACCCGCTAATTTGTAATGCACACATCACACACATACTCTCCACTCACTAACACATGCTGGCAACACTGTACACTTCCGCCAAGTGGCACATGGGTGGACAATACATACTCAGACCTAACACTGGTGTAAACAATGATACAATGACTATCAGAGCTGTGATGCATAATGCCTGCTCAGATATACCTACAAGGATATCAGTACACTTTCCTGTTGGCAACTTGCTACTATTGCTACACTGCTATGATGTCATCCTGTGCATCAGAACCATGTTAGCCTATCGTGCATCAATGTGACAGATGACAGGAGGTGGCACAGGTGTCATCATATGCACAGGGTGTGTTGTAGGTTTGCCAGAACTCGACATTCAATCGGCATGTCTGTGTGTGTGTGTGTGTGTGTGTGTGTGTGTGTGTGTGTGTTTGTGTGTGTGCGTGTGTGTGCGTGTGTGTGTGAGGGACAACAGTATTGCATGGGCCAATGTTGATGTAATGTATGTGTGTATGTGTGAGCCCTATTTGTATGGTAAATGTGTGTGTGTCTGCATGCACACATCTCCACCATGTGGCTGCCATATGCGGGCAGTTGTGGGACAGCCACAGACTGTACCTGCTAGGCTTTACAGATCACTGTCTCCGGCCACGGACACAGTACCTGTGCCTAGCAGGGGTGCTACGGGCAATATCGGGTACCAACCCTGACTGGGTGCTATCATCAGAGGCAGAGGTATGATGACTGGACCCATGTCCCTGCTGGGACTGGCCAGTGCCACATGCATGTGGTCTAGTAGGACGGTCAATGGACAGGCCAGCCCCAGCATTGCTGGGGCTGGTAATGCCACTACGGGAGCGGTTGTGATCCGTGATCCATCCACGACAACTGCCAGCTGATGCTGTTACTGGAATGCATCCGTGTTGGCTTCTCATCCATCCCGCATGGTCCTGGCTCATGGCTAACACATTGTGGAGGACATCTAATGACTCCCTCCAATGGCTATCAATGACCTCGGTGTAATTCCAGATGGCACCGGCAAGGTCACGGATGCTGTCATTGATAGCAGTGTAATGGGCCCTCTGCGCCCTTAGTCCCTGTCAGGTGTACTGTTCCATACATGCCTGTGCCTTCATTACAGCCCAGAACATACTGGAGGTTGTAATACCTCCAGGGTCACGTCTGCCAGGGGCAATACGACCAGTGGTGCTCCCCCGACAACCCCTGGACATCCACCTATGTGGTACCATTCCAGTAATCCTGCTATGGCTGCTGTGAGGGGATGCACGTGCCATAGGTACCACACTCTCCTGGTCAATGCCAACTGTATGCTGTCCCTCAGCTATGGCCATTGGTGACGAGGGATGTATTGGCAGTATGAGTGTGCGCATAAATGGGGTTGACCGCTGTGTACTGTCGATTGGTGGACCAACGACAGAGCCTGTCAGACCTTCCTGTGCCACAATACATGTCTCATCATCTCCACTATTAGTGGCAGTGACATCAGGTTCCCTGCTGCATTCAGCCACCCCTAACTCAGCACCTGTGGAAGGAAGACAGGAAACACACTTTACAATCTGTACATGATGTTAGCACACATGCACACATGTACACATGCACACATGAACACATGCACACATGCACACATGAACACATGCACACATGCACACATGCATACATGTACACATGCACACATGCACACATGCACACATGTACACATGCACACATGCACACATGCACACATACACAGAAATACACTGCTCACCACAGCACATACACACACACCAGCAATCCAACGCATACACAATAGTGGGTGATGGTGGGTGACAGTATCACAAGGCAAATAGTCACGACACACATGTCAACATGCAGACCATGTGTTGCTCAACACCATGCAGTGCAAGTGTAGACAGCCCTATCTAATGACATTATACATGGCTTGGATGCATGTGTGTAGTTGTTCAGTGATTGGCTACACCCTGGAACACAATGTGTACATGGACACAACATTGCTGTGCAAGTATTATATGCTCTGCAGTGTCATGTGCACCATCACTCACAGGTATACATACCATGGCTGCATGTGTTATCTGTGTGACACATAGATTGCCATGTCTGATGACAGTGTCTGTGTCCATAGCACATAATAGTGGGCACAGGTGTAGCAAATGCATGCAATGTACAGACATGGGATGAGTGGTGCATGTAGATGTGAAGGAATCTCAATGCTTGACATGGACATTGTACAGTGGTTATGGTGAGTGTGGGACATATTGCAGATATGTCGGTGCCAGCCATGACATGGCATGCTACATGACTGCAACATTAAACACCACACATACCCAATGTAAGTCATGTGACCTATACACCCAATAGCATTCCAAGACATATATGTGACTCTTTGTACATATGGTGACTGCTGTGCAAAATGTGTATACTAGCATATGTAAGCACACACACAACATGCTATGCATAGTGTGTATAGGTGCATATGTTTGCACACACAGAACAATGAGGTATACAGCAAAGACTGCTATGTGTAGTACTGTGGTCACTGTAACCAGATGGGGTCTAGTACCATGTGCCATCATCATCATCATCATGCATCTTGTGGTCATTCACGGCTACTACTGTGTGACAGACCACTGCCTAGCATGCTGTACCTGAACTGCAGTGCTGTGGCTACATTCACTATTACACAGCCACTTTGTACATGAGTGTATGAGGTGCCCAGTAAGGAGCATTGCCTAACATGACTGTGTTATGTGTTGAAGAGTGTTGCACAGCCCCATGATAGGCCTCTACCTCTGAGGAACATCATGTGTGTGTGTGTGTGTGTGTGTGTGTGTGTGTGTGTGTGTGTGTGTGACTTGTGGGATACTGAAGTGTGACCTTACAGCGGATGTGTGGTTACGCCATATGTAGCATGACTTTGTGTATTGCATGTGATAAATGTGTTATGTTGTGTACAGGTGTTGCAACTATGCCTATCCAATGAGCAGTACGGGGTTGCCACAACTGTGTGTCATGCTCTGTGTATTGCATGTCATTGAGGCAGCTACTGACATTACTGAGCAGTGCAATGTCTCACAGCAAACATGCACGGCATGCATTATGCATAGGTGTGTTACGTGTACAAGGCCTACACCTCACCTCTGACATGCATATTTCATTACCAACAGTGCAGGTATAACACACTCATCAGCATGGATTGGCTGCCCTGCCATCACACCAGAGGGACCTACGAGAATATGAGAGAGTTTGTCAGTGGCCACAACTGTGGCATTGCTACAGTGGGTATGCTAAACTGCAGTACAACAACAGTCAACAGTCACAGGTGTAGATATATTATTCAAACTATCTGTATTGCACAACACTAGGCAGCGGAACTGCTAGACACACAGTACACATCTCACGTAGACATAATCTAACAATGCAGTTAACTGTAGTCTACAGATAGGGCAAGTTACCTGCTTGCTCCAGGTGGATGTGCTGGGTGGCTCCGGCCTCCATTACAACACATGTCAGAGGTTGATGTAGCTGTTGTCCAGGAGCCACCATGCTTAGGAGCAGCTCCTTCACTCTGGTGAGGAGGAGATGAATGGCCACCCCACCACCTTTGGCAAGCTGCTGTCTTTGGATATCAGACGCACACCGTCAGACTTGTCTAATTAAATCACTGCAGTGATGACGTACCTACTCATATGTCCAGTTATGCAAGCCTATGTCATTTACCCGACGAACAAGTTCCTGCCACAGTGCAGTCCGCTCCTGCTGGTGCTGGCTGCTGCTGGAGAACAGCATTGTGTACTGCTGCAATAGGCTTTGCAGTATCACCTTTTCCTCATCCACTGTATATGCTAGGTTGTGTTGGTGGGCCATCTGGCTGAAAAATATATGAACAATATGTGTGAGAGTGTCCTGTGGCACACTTTACACCTTTACCCACAGATATCACTTTACTGACATATATACCATCCTATTGTCTGTCAGTGGTTACACACGTTCAATACCACTTATTGGTTCTCAGGCCACAACTAACTAACACTGCCTGGCAGACTCTATATATCACATCACTATACAACAGTACCCGACACACTGTTTATGACACATTGCACAACCTCAACACAGGGGTGTATATCACACCAATGCACAAACAGAGATGTCATCCATTGCAATGGATGTAAAGTACAGGTACATAGTACCAATCAACCACCCTAGTCATTGATGCCATAGCCCTGCCTAACAGATATGTACAGTTGTTACTATAGGTGGCATACTGCTGTAACAGACTATATATGTTGCTGGATGCACACGTTTACCCTGTAACACACATATGATTGCAGCCATTGTACAGGCATAATCACACACACATCAGGCAAACATACAATGCACCACTGTATGCCAACACAGATGATCATTACCTGTGTACCATACGGTACTGTGTGCTACTACTTACACACCCTTATGCCTGCATTCTGTCCTCTGTGCAGACTACAGGAAACACACATGACAGCATTTCCAAGCAATGTGAACACACACGATACTGTACTGTTTAGGCCTACAGCTTCAGGTAGTACTACAGTTCATATTGGTGATGGATTCACCAGCAGTACCACTCACTAAGCATACATGTATTGCTTTAGCCTACAATGAGACACCACATTCGTCAATGAAGAACTATGTCACATCATATGCCGTACTACTATGTCTGCCTAACAATACATTACACATCAGTTGCTGTCCTCACAGCTAGGATAGGCACTACCATGTCAGATACAACATCACACTAAGCTATCACACCTTTACAGACCTTGCACACATTCAGCATTACACTTATTCAACCTCACATAGCAGCTATTGCATTAAGTACATGTGTGAGTGCATAGTGTCATAGTTAGGTAATATGCTATTGGCCCTAGGGCCTACGGCAGTCTAGCCATATGCTACCCTGGCCTTTGACACACATGTACTTTGATTTCACTTGCCCCTGCAGACCTGAACCACAGAGGTGTTTCCTGGGGTGTATTACCAATCTCCCACACAATCATCAGGGGTATTTATAACAACTGCTAAGGAGGAACCTTGTTTGCTATTGCTATGTGGTCTATTCCGGTATATGGCATATCTCTGAGATGGGAACCTATCCCTCCAGCATGTGCTGTTTAGTGAGCTGACGAGGTTTAGGGCCCTAGAGCGTGCATCCTGGAGGGATTGTGATATGTTGCCATGGTAGTTGTCACCCAGTTATGGGTGTGACATACCTCTGTATGTCCGGCAGAGGTCACCTCTGTGTGGCCAGTATGCAATACAGTGTAGTTGTGGTTTTGTGAGTCAGTCTGCATAGGGCATCTGTTTGCAGCCAGTATTACCCTTTGGGAGGTCTGTCTGTGGCCTGTTCACCTGGTGTAGTTGTCATGTGAAGTACATACCACACAGGGCATTGTGGTGAGTAGAGGAGAACTCTACCCTATACTTCCATAAATGACACACCTGTTGTCATGACACATACCACACAGACAGATTACAGGTGTAGTGTGGCACTGTCTTCATCAAAGCGGAGGCTACTGTCCACTTGTGTCCCATGTTCCCTTATCACACCTTCACTGTTAGGTAGATCTCTGCCTATGTGGTAGTTAATGGGCACACTGTTTTGGGAAGGTGGAATGGCACTGCAGTATCATCACTTCTCTACAGTCCATGCATTGGTCACCACACACCTGTTGCGGTACATATGACCCCCTGTCTCTCTGTCTCTCTCTCTCTCACTCTATATGTATATATATATATATATATATATATATATATATATATATATATATATATATATATTATATATATGCATATCTATACACATACATGTACACATCCATTGCTGTACACATAGATGTACATATATTATATATATGCATATCTATACACATACATGTACACATCCATTGCTGTACACATGGATGTACATATAGGCACATGTACAGTCCACCTTTCATGGTGGGGATATCACTTATGCGACAGTTGTGGGATGTACAGGTATGTGATTAAATTGCACAGTGTTGTGCAGAATGCATGTGGGTGTCCTCAACCCTTGTAGCATTAGCAGGCCTCACTGGCTGTAACACAGCAGATCTGACAAATCTGTCCCACAGCATTTAACCACCACATGACATATACAAACACTACCATAGCTGTCCTTAGGCCTAGGCCAACTGGGCGGCTGCCTAGGGCGCCGCTCTAGCAGGGGTGCTTTTCCACTATTTATGTGGTGTAGTAAGACAAGGATGGGGGCACCAGGAAGTGTGGTAGGGGGCGCCATGGAGCCCTTTTACCTAGGGCACCAGTTGACCTAAAGCCATTCCTGAGCACTGCATTCTGTTTTCTAGGCCACACACTACGATCCACTACATGGATATATGCACATATCAACCTTCACTGACAGATATCTGTCCACCCTTCACTAACAGTTGCAGTATGTCCCTTGCCCAATGCACATGTCCAGATACAGATAGATACATACTGCTGCCACACATTGATGATTTGCAGTGTGTATAGTACTCTTCAGGAACATCTACAACATGCCAACACATACATGTGAGTTACATACCTTACCTTTGTATTTCCCTGCTCTGTGTGTTACGGTTTTGTAGTTTTTTTTTTTATTGGTGGTTTGTTTTGGGTTTTCACCCTCTATTTAACTTTCTGTCTCAGTTTCTCACTCTGTTCTGTCTCTGTCTCAGTCTGTGTCTGTGTCTGTGTGTCTCTCTCTCTCACTCTCTATCTCACAGCACCTGCAATGATATATTTGCATGTGTGGACTGCAGGTACAGCCTGCTTTTCTAGGTATCTGTACTTGTGCATGTGACAGCCTCTGCACCAATTGCTGCCCACCATTCAGTAATTGCATGCAGCCTGCTGTTTGGTGATTGCATTACTCACTGTGATTGCAGCCCACTGCTATAGAATGCTAGGTTAGGCAAGTGTAGCCCTTTCAGATTTCCAAGGTGGGGCCCATGCTTGTTTGCTCTGGACACTGTTGTGTCAGTCTGAAGGTTGGTATATGTCTCTTATCTGATGCTAGGTTTGTAGCCAGTTATATGCATGTTGTACTCAAACCTGAATGTTGCTGCTTCCAGTACACACATCTCAGTGTAGACATGTACGCACCCCTCCAAATGCTAACACAGGATACATGGGAGTATGTACTTTTTTCTCACTTACACAATTGACTGCCATACAAATGTGGCTATTGCACTGTATTCCTGTGGCCATCATTTATCCTGGTCTGATACTGTGTGGTGTCTGTAAGGTGCTACTGTAACATTATTCCCTGCTAGAATGGCTGGATCTCCTTTCACAGTCATGTCATGCAATTCCACAACCACTGCTGGTAAAGACCCACAGAAAAGGATTTGTGTTATACCAGTCCTAATTTCCATTTCCATTCCCTCATTGTAATGCATGATATATTTATTTCAGAACCAAGCTATTTGTATATCTGCTGTGGCTTAGTAGTAATTCATGCAGTCTATTGTGTCAATGGTCTGGGGTTCGAGACTGGCAGATGTCTTTTCTTTTGCTGCTGAGCAGAACAAGGGCCCTTCCATAGAGTGACTAAGGCACTTTTCAGCAGTTGTAAGCGTGTTTGCATGACGCTTAGCGACACTTAGCTAAGCGTACACATGCGCACACTCGCTTAAACACGCTTACTACAGCTTAAAAGTACTTACTCCCGCTAACCTACGTGCTAATTTATTTTAAAGAAAAGAAAATGGGGAGATAGGAAAGTGGTGAAAAAGGGGTCACAAAGAGGGACAGACAGTAGGTAAACAAGCTCGGGATGTGCAGGACGGGTGTAGGGAAGGTCCATAGCTGCCCATTTTTTTAACAGCAACAGCTGTGCATATGCAATGAATTTGGAGTGAAATTTGAAACCTTCCACCCCTGGGAGAGGGATGAGGACAACAAAGTATGTTGTACTGCCAATTCTAATTATCAGCTTACATGTCCAATGGACATGTGTGTTATATGGGCAGCTATGTATGGGGCATATTTTTTTTGTGTGTACAGATTGCCCTTTTTTTTTTCAGGTGAGAGTGGGAACTGAGGTAGAGGAAGTAAGTATGTCCGGGGAGGTAGGTTGGGAAGGTAAACAGACAAGACAGACAAGTTGCATACAGGGGCGGTGTATGACATATGGGGTGGGTGAACACAATTGATGGGGTCGGATGTTTGGAAATCGCAAGCCCATGAGCCCACAGATGGTAACAGTGGAACTGAGATCCCCACCCATGGGCAGTCACCACTGAACCTTCACAGCCCCAAGGGTGGCTGTGCTGGTGGCTGCGTAGGATGGGCAGGCTCACCCATGAGACGCGCCACTCTCGCCTCGAGCTGGCATAGGGGATCAGCAAATGAATGCAGGATCTCCCTACACACCACAACCCCGGACCCTTTGAAGGGTGACAGATGGCCCTTCTCTGCCCATGCTTGCATAGGGGGACGAGCCCCATCCCCTGCAGCACTTCCACCCGAAGGTGGCACAGGACCAATGGAGGAGGGGAGCCCGGGCTGGGCACTGGACCTGCTGGTGCCAGGTGCACTCGCCAGCTGAGGAGGGACAGGTGGGTCCACTGGGACCGGCCTTCCCATACGTTCTGTGATTAGGTGTGTTTAATTACAACATAAGCAAAACAGCATTCCAGATTAGTTGTAACAGCATGCAGTAATATTCCCATTAACCCAACACACCAAGGTTATGACATTTGAACAGCAAGCATAACACATGCATATATTGAACCACAGTGGATATTCCAACAGCATGCAGGGATGTTTGGTAGCAACAGGCCACCATGATTGTGGTGTTTAAACAGGGCACATGCATCAACGTGAATGCAAACATTTATAGAACAATAGGACATATGTCCCAACAAATATTTAAGATTACACATACCCATTGAGGTGTGGAATTGCATGGTTTATGCACATACAGTAGGGTGTAGAAAAAAACCTCGGTTAACATCTTATAATTACCTTCTTGTCTACACTACATTCCTAGTGACTGCAAGTTTATATCCCCTACATGTATTATTACACGTGCCACCATACATTAGGTTGTGTAATGGGTTTGGCTAGTTCAATATATATGCCTGACCTATATCTGACATACTAACTGTCCAGGATGCAGATGTTACTGCTACATATTTCTTGATTGCATTTATATTTCTTTATCTACATATCTAGGATGTTTTCACATGACATTTTCACTTTGATTTGTACAGAACCCTGCATTTCTTGACACACTCTCACATTTCTGGGGAAAAATAAAATGCTACACGTGTGCCAGATTTACTTATTCATGCCAGCCAGTAACTGACTGTTGTGGACTGTCTATATGTTTCACAGCCACTAGCACTTCCATCACCCACTTTATATGGGACTGCACAACTCTGGGTTGCCAGCACATTTTCAAACAGTACTGTTTGTATAATGCAAGGGTACAACAACATTTCAATCTCTGTGACACAGACACACTCCGGGTTTTAGACCTTTATTAATGACATTTCGCACTTTTCCACAGGCTCACTCCTTTATTTGTTTTAACAGTGTATATGGTGGACATGTTCAAGACATATTATACCTTTATTAATAGGTTAGAACACTCTTTTTTCAGGCTCACTCACTTATTTTATATGACAGTGCCTGCAGAGATATTATTCCAGACATATGTTACCTTTCTTAAGGGGTTACTACACTCTGTTTCTGCCTCTCTGATGTTTTTATCTGTCAGTACATGCAGAGGACTTATTCAGGCAATTTTATGGCTGTATTATTGGACTACAACACTTTCTTTCAAGCTCTCTCCCATATTTTAGATAACAATACATGCAGAATAATCACTAACCTGCCTGGTGGTGCAGCCTTAGCAGCCTATCAGTATAGGCTTGCTGATTCGCAGCACAGTCACCTGCAGCTGTAAAGTAAATGAAGGGATATTGAGACATACCTATCCGTTATACATACTCCATTATCAATTCTTACATACTGCATTCCATGGCTACATACTCAGTTGTGGGGCATCCCGCATCCCACGGGCCTCCTGTATCCATTGGTTCAGGCAGTCCTGCTTTCATCTCTTCAGGTCTGCATGGTGGTGACGGACCTGCTCACCAGTCCGAGGAATGTCTGTGGCACTGCTGAAGTCAGGAGCTAACCGGTTCCAAGCCTCTGCCTTGTACTCCGTCCCTTGGAACTGGCCCTGCAGGAGTCTTGACTCATGATGGTGGACAAGGAGCCAAACCATGTATTTTGAGTCCTCGTTGCCCCAATGTGACGCTCGGAAGCGTGTTCCCTCTCCAACACCAGACATTCTAACTGCAGATGTGAGCTACAATCAGTTATGGGGTGTATTCCCACCTGTGGGGCTTAAATATGCCGCATTTCCCACACTTTTTTGTGATTGGCCATTTTGTAAAATTCTCGGCTGACTGCAGACCTGCTTAGTAATGGTTAAACTAACATTAGTAAGTATATGAATGTTAATAGTGTCTGTTTCCTCTATGTTGTCATGGCTTAGTGGCTCTGTACTTTGCTTTTTATGCACAGAGTCCTGGGTTTGAAACTTGTCATTCATTTTATTATCATACTGTCCAGACAGGCTAGGGGTTGTGGCTGCATTTAAGCAACTTTGCTCTATGTTGCTCCTCAGTGCCCTACGGTGCCCTGGTTGGCGCGGCGCGCACATCCGCGCAAACACATTGCGCTGGGTAAAGCGCTATTAAACTATGGGCAACTCCATTGTGCTGGGTGAAGCGCTATTAAACTATGGGCAACTCTATTGCGCTAGGTGAAGCGCTATTGAACTATAGGCAACTCTATTGCGCTGGGTGAAGCGCTGCTTAACTGCAGGAAATTTTATATTGGGATCCTTTAAAATATTTATTTTGTTCACTGATACATTGGCCATTTCACTGCTTTTTAGTTATGTTTAAACATATTTGTTAGGTATTATTCCATATACTGATTTAAAAAATAAATACGAAAGGGAGTGGTGGGACTCAAACCGTGAATGCCTCTTCTTTGTGCGAACGCTCTACCATTACACTATTGCTATATGGTGTAATTTGCATAAACATTCTTTCTTATGCTCTTCCATGTCAGAATTGCTAACTGTAGCTAAGCAATGGGCACACCCGTGCACACACACACAAATACGGGCAGCTATTTTGGGAATTTAAAAAAAATTAATGTTATGCATTTTAGAACTGTGATGGGGGTTTACATTATCAGACAGTGAGGTGTTGGGTGCAGGGACATTTGAGCGGACTCGCTCTTGTTTATTTGCTTTTCTTTTGAACACTTGCAGGGGCGTGGACATTTAGACTGCTCGGCAGTCGGACATGCCCCCTGCTTTCTTACACGGTCCGTGTAAGACTTACGGTTGAGTCAGCGTGCCCTCATGCATATTCATGGCACGCTGACGTCATACTGTTCAACTGCGGCCTCTGAATAAGACTTATTAAGTCTTACATGGAGGATTCGTGAATCCAGGGGACTGTGAATGCACAATAAAGGGTTTTTTCATTGCATTATAAATATATATTTTAAACTACTAGCTATACCTGGATCTGAACCCTATATCATCTGGGCTCCAAAAGAAATATGTTAATACATTTATATCTGCTGCCACAGAGTCAGATAAACAGCAGGTGTGTTTCTTACACTCAGTTTACTAGCCATACTGCTGACTGCCATGCCTCTCCACTTCACATGATTGCATGGAGGTAAGCAAACCAGTAGAACTCTCATAATTTTATCAATGTGGCAGAGGCTCATGTTTGCTTGTCACTTAACTAGGCACCAATGAGGATAGCAGTATAACTTTGTATCTTGCAAGTTCAAACACCTTGCCATTGACAGTGAAAACAAGCTTCTTGGTGGTGTGCTGTGGCAAGTGCATAATAGTATGTATTATTTATGTTTACTCTCTATTTAGTCTTCATCCCATGAAAGTTGCATGTAAAAACACAAACAAGGGCAGGTACTTTTTAAGGAAAGAACACATATTTTACACTTTATCCATCTGTTACCTGCATCCATGCACTTGAAACTTGATCTCTCAGTACATGTTCACATATATATATATATATCAACTACGCTATAGAAATAAATAAAAACTGCTTTCTTACATACCATGCACATCATTATAGTGACTTCAGATTTTCCAGTACTTGTAATGTGGACAGCTGTTTGCATATAGTTTCCAAAGCCGTCTTCTTTTTAAGGTATACTTGCACACTGGAAACACAACAGTAAATGCTACACATTGCATACTCACCAATCTAGTAACATGCAAATCTTTAATATCTTGACAGTTGTACATTGCTAGCCATCCATTTCAGATAGACCTGCCAACATCTTCTGTCAAACATCCAGTGCTGATGTCATCCACTATAAATTGTCCTGCAGCCTTTTAAAAGTCAGACTTGTGCAGTGATAATTGCATTAAGTACTAACCTCACTGCAGTCAAGTGATATGTGTGTGTGAGTCTGTCTAATCAGAAGAACATAACTGTGTATCCTGCAGTCATCACTACAATCTCATGGAATATCAATATTTTGACAGTTGCACATGCCTATACATCCATTTCACTCAGGTCTCCCAACATCTTCTCTCAAACATCAAGTGATGATGTCATCCACTATAAATTGTAGCCTTGTAAAAGTCTGACTTGTGCCAGGGAACTTGTGTTAAATACTGAGGTTTCTAATCAGTGTACTTAGATAAATAGGGGTTATGTTCTGACTGTAATCAACTGGGGTGTGTGGTTTGCTCACTTGGTTGACATCAGAGAGAGCATTTTACACCAGCATGGGGACACTACTATTACCATCTTTCTCTCACCAGACTCTGCTGATGTCATCAGCTATAAAATAGTCTCTGATACTATAAAAGCCAGAATTGTGCTGTGCTATGCTTTGTGAATTGCTAGGTGGGTTTAAAATGATATGCGAGTAAACAGCTATGTCTAACACTTCTCCAAACATCTTGCTGTAACTGTCAGTGAATATGTCATCCTGTGTAAAATGCACTCTGACAGTATTCAAGACAAACCTGTGCTCTGGCAGTAACATTAACTACTATGTTTGCAATCTACTTTAACTACACATGTAGGTGGAATAATTTGACAGCAGGATACTTGTATGTCTATACATACAACTATTACTTTTGAGACAATTTTACACAGGGATGTGACTCCACATCCATGCCCTACACTCTTCGCAAGATGTTCTCCTCAGCATACAATGATGTTATCATCATAGTCTATACAGTGCAGCATGACAGTGTTACAGTCAAATATATATGATGATGTTACTATGACACTGCACGGCATTCATATTATATGCCTACACAATTGTAACATTCATATAAGTCCCAGTCTACTGCTGTGTGTCTGGATGGTGGTACATTATGGTCATTGTGTAATCTTTGGAATAATTCTTTATATCACTACTACTTGGGGTGCCTTTCATGTAGTCCTCATGTCAAATATGCATATAGACCATGAAGCAGAGTCCTTCCTTGAGCCTCTGCAAACCATCTCCAGACCACTGAATGTGTGACTGCTATTTCTGTCATGGTGTGGTGCACATGTCCCATATGGGCAATAGCAGAATGTAATGCAATCCAACAAATATAGACACGCACAGCAGTCATACTATCTTCCACGACATACATATAGGGATTTGATTTACATGGTTTAATAATGGCTAGGATTTCATGTGATGTTGGCCATCAACCTAATAGTGTCCTATGACCATGTGAACAGTTGACATGTCATTGTTGCTGTTATTGGCATGTGCTATATTGAGGTATGGATGTACAGTATGGCTATATGAGGATATTACAATCTGTGATGTGAGCTGATGTATTGATGACCATTGCTGCCATTGTATTACATGCTCCTTCTATAACAGCTGCTGACATAAGTTCATAGGAGGTTATTAGGCTACCGGCCCTACAGCCCTTACAAGCCTAGCCATGTTCATCCCAAGTAGCCCCACTTGTCCTTATTGCATAGATGTAATTTGCAGAATAAGTCTATGGTCAACACCGGCTACCACTTTCCATGAGGGTCATGGGTGCTACCCCTGGGGTGAATTTGTTGCACTTGAATAGGGTCAGTGAGAGGCTTGTTTCATGTGAACTGTAAGTTTATTCAAGATGAGAGGCAGTCTATGGGAGATATATCTGTCTCTCCAGCATTTTCTGTTAATGTCACAGGCTAGGTTAAGCTTCCTTGAATGAGTGACTCTAGTTCTATTATATTTTTGGATGTGCAGCATTTCCATCAGGGCAGGGTCAGAGACTGCCATGTACACCAGGAACAAGTCACCTCTCAGCACCCTATATGATGCAGAGTACAGTAACAGGGATTTCAGTCTACCCACATATGTCATGGTTTGGAAGCCCTGTATTTTCATGGTGAGAAACCCCTGTGGTCTCTCCAGCTGCTGCATGTGTCTGGCAAGATACATGTAAAAGGAAGCACTGTACTCTATTAGTGGTCTGATGAGGGTCAAGTACTGTGGGGTTATAACATCTTCATTCTTGGATGCAATGCCTTACTTATGAGGTGCTTGATAGAGAAGACTTTCCATACAACTGTGGAAACATGTTGGTTGAAGTTCAGATTGCTATTTACCTGTGTTCCCAGGTCTCACACCACTGGGTCTGAGCTTTGGGGGTGGGTGTTGTAATAGGAAGTAGCAGTCCACAAAAATCACAAAAACTAATAGGCCATAGAAGAGCCATAAAGATGATAGAGTGGACTATTGAGGATAAGAAAGAAATTATGTATTGTTACTATTATGTCAAAAGCCCAGAATTTCCAGACACAATATATACAAAAAGATTAAGAGAGAAATTAGAGGAAAGAAAAATACTTCCACAAGAAAAACTGTCAGAAGCTTCAAATAAAAAGTTGTGTTCATTAATACAACAGATTTGTGAAAAACTTTATATAAACCAAGAAACTTTGATCTGTTTGGAAAAAAAAGCATCTGAGGAAGTGTAAAAATATAAACAATAAAACCTACAGATTTTTGAAAAGTACAAAAAATAAATATGGACACGGGGAAAGAAAGAGAGATTTGATATGGTGCAATGTTTATGCAAAGGAGAAAGCAAAATTAATCAATACAAAACTAGCAGCATCAAAGATATTTGAAAGGAAATACAGGCAAAGGAATCCAGATATGGAAAATTTTACAATACAAAAAGTAAGAAGACAAAGAGGAAAAGTAGAAAAGATTAGTAACGGAGAAGTTAAAGAAACAGAAACTGAGGTTATGGAGTATCTGTGAAGTGAAGGATTCAGTGTAGAAAATCTGACTCAGAAAGCACCACAGCAGATAGAAAAATAGACATCCAAATTAAGGAGAAATCAGTGGAATGGGAAGCAACTGGTCAGTTGCCATATGAAGATACTTTGCAGCCTTCCACAGGAAACCAATATAAACATTCATTTGAAGCTGGACAGCAAGGGAAGGAACAGGAAACTGTGGCAACTCTGGTGCAGTCAGTGTTGAGGAGCGATATGCCAGTGAGTTCCCATATGACAGAGTAATGGATGACACAGGATGAAATTGAAGAGAATTTGCCACAGGAAGATGCTATAGAACTTTCTATAGAATACTCACAGAAAACAGAGAACAAAAAATTTGTCCTCAGTTTAGAAGAAAATGAGCTAAAAGAAGAGCTGGCTTGATTTAATAGAGATAGACGTATTAAGATCAATGAAAGAAACAGACTGTATAAGGTCAATAAAACCCCAAAACTTAGAAGTTTGATAAAACAAATGAGAACAGTAATTAGAACTGTCCATAGAGATCCATGTGATATAACAGAAGTAAACAGGATATATCACTGTGCAGCTAAATTAATAATAGATAAAATTATATTACAAGAACATAGGGTAGTAAGGGAAAGGAAGGAGAGAAATTGAATACCATCATGGAAGTATCAAAAAGAGAAAACTATAAAGCAATTAAGACAAGAAATGTCACTGTTAGAAGAGTATAGAAGAGGGAACAGAGCAACAAAAATACTTAGAAAGATAGACATGATAAAAGCAATTCACAGTATTATACTGGATCAGGATTTGTCATGCACTAATATAAATAATAACATAAAAATATCAGCACAGGCCGAAAAACATAGAAGATACACATATAAATATAAAGGAAAAGTACAAAATAAGCAATTTATTGATCACCCAAAAAAGTTTTATAGAGAATTGGGAAACAAGGTAAAAGGAATTGAAAGACTACAAAAAAGGAGAACTAGATACATTTTGGGGAAGTATTTATGAAGATCCTGTGGAACATAACAAAGATGCTAAATGCATAGAAGAAGTAAAAGACAGAAAAAGAAGTTCAAAGGTACAAGGTAAGAATGGGATAAAGTAACAGCCAGAGAGATTAAAACAAAGTTAATAAAAGCCTCTAATTTTAAAACCCCAGACCCAGATGCAGTACCTAATTTCTGGTTAAAAGTATTAACATCTTTGCACAAAGATTTAGCCATGAGTAAGAACTATTTATATGAGCACCCCAAAAAGACACCAGCCTGGATAACAACAGGAAAAACAATGCTCCTACTTAAGAGTGAACCTGCAAGCTACCCTAAAAATTATAGACCAACAACTTGCCTTCTGATGACATGTGAACTATACACTGGAATTTATGCTGACAGAGTTTATAGTTATTTAGAAAAAAAAGTCAATTATGATAATAGAACAAATGGGCAGTAAAAGAAAGTTATATGGAACAAAGCATCATTTGTTGTTAAATAAAGTCATAGTGGAGAACTGTAAAAAGGGGAAGAATCTAAGAATGGCATGGACTGACTACAAAAAAGCATTTGACAGTATCCCACATTCATTGATAAAATAGTGCTTAAAAATGTATAACATACACTCTGCACTTATAAATTGCATCACAGCGACCATTAAAGTATAGTAAAACACTGTAGTTCAGCCATGATAAAAGACAAATTATTATTCCAGGGATAAAAATACAAAGGGGGATATTTCAGGATGACTCTCTGTCAGCACTGCTCTTTCGTCTTGCCCTTAACCCACTAAGCTGTCTGCCTAACAGATTAGGTCATGGCTATAATCAGGCTCTCAGAAAGCAACAAAGTATAAAGACTTCTCATCTTCTCATTGTAGATGATTTAAAACTAAATAGCTCATCAGATGAGGAACTGAAAGCACAACTGCAAGTAGTCAAAACTTTCAGATGATATAAGAATGTCATTTGGTTTTGATAAATGTGCAAAAGCAACCTGTAAATCAGGAAAGCTGCAGCACCAAGAAAACATCAGTTTGGGACAAGAATGCGGTAGAAAATAACTTGAGCAAGAGGGAGTGTTTAAATATTTGGGAATTGATGAGGGATCAACAATAAAACATGAACAAATGCAACTAAAATTTAGTAAGGAATATTTTAGAAGACTTAAATTAATCCTCAAAACAGCACTGGCATCTAGGAACAAATTTCAAGCTATAAACCAATTTGCTCTTCCTGTCCTAACTTACAGTTTTAGAGTGATTGGCCCCAAAAGGTGTTGAATAAATTAGACATGAAAACAAGAAGAATGCTTTATGCTCATCAAATGATTTATAAAAATCAGTGCATACCAAGATTATGTATTCCCATTCCAAAGAAGGTATGGGCCTACTTGAAACTGATTACATGTATAGATCTGCAACTGTGGGACTGCATATATATCTGCTGATCTCACAAAACCGAAATACAGTGAAAGTTTTGAAACATGAGGAGAATAAATGTAAGATGACTTCCCTTCTTAGTCTAGCAGAAGCATATCAGTGTCAAATAGGAATGGAAATCAAACCAGAAGTAGATAAAAATCAGGCAGCAACTGAATGTGCCAAAAAAAAGAATATAAGGTGAATGATCAGATGAGAAGGCCAGAAATGTGGAAAATGCATAAATATAGTTGCAAGTGTAGACAACTCCTAAAAGAACTTCATGTTGATCAGGATTAAATGCAGGAATGGTTAAAGACAGGCATTTTCAAACCAAAAGATGAAAGGTTAATATTGGTGGCCCAAGATAGTGGGCTACGTACACGTTGGTTTAGAAAAGTCCATTGAACATGTGGGAGAAACAGACAAATGCAGGTTTTGTAAAACAGAACTGGAAACAGTCACACACCTTGTTGCTGGTTGTGATATACTAATAGCAGAAGGACAGTATGCTGAAAGGTATAATAATGTTGCAAGACTGTTGCACTGGGGATTGTGGAAACATTATAATAGTGAAGTAGCTGAAAAAAACTGGAAACAAGCCACAAAGCATCATAGAAAATTATGACGTCTACATCACATGGGATCACCCATTATGAACAGTTAAAAAGATAGATGCAAAAACAACAGATACAGTAGTCCATGAAAAGAAGACAAAAGTAGCATTGATCATTGAAATTGCTACACCCAGTGACCACAGTGCCTTGTGTACAAAGAGACACAAAGTCATATCAGCATTTGCAGGAAGAAACAAGAGCAACATAGAAGAAAGATACCCGGACAGTTTCAATAGTAGTAGGAGCAACGGGTCTTATAAGAAAGAATCTACAATCATATTTTGATATGTTACCAATACATGTAACTCTGTATGAATTGCAGAAGGAGTCATTACTGGGTACATTGCAGGTGCTGGGAAGAGCATTTCTGCCTGATATCAAAGATTGAAACAATACTAATTTCATGAACTTTAATCATACTTTGACTTAGGAATTGGGTCCATTCCCATCATGGTATTAGAAACCCAAAAGATTTAGAGAAATTAAGGAGTGATATCACATAAGTTATGTCAGAGAGATGGGATTACTGGTGGTATTATTCCAATATTGTCCATGACTGTGTGTGCTTCTCTTTGCTGCTGGGCATGAACCTGTTACTATGGTAACTTGGTTGAGACCTCTGCAGATATTACAGTCATATTCTGGCAACTTATTTTGCACAGCTTCACAATATGCCCTAACCCCTATTGTGTATACCATCCCTGATAGATGACCTCGACATTGTTCAGGTCAGGATGCTTATATCCCAAAGGATCATCTCCGGTGATATCTCACCTTGTGTGATGGTCACATAATATACATTAACTGTGCATTCCGTACTGTATCATGTTGATATGTGATTAGTGCTCATGCTACAACTGTCTTCATTGCCATGCTCTCATCTGCTGTACATTACCATGTTTCACCTATCCTCTTTCCCTGTGTTTATTCCTACAATTCATCTGCATGTCTCTATTCAATGCACACACTTCCCAGACTGTTTAGTTATAATGCAGTCGATGTACTCTTACTGATCATTTACACAACTTTTGTTCAGTATGCCTGAACCAGGTTTCCACAATACTCTGCACTGTATACACTTTCTTGTAATATGTTGTAACTATACACAGTGCTTTCTGAATAACCCTGGTAATCATTACTGCATTCTACTCAATTACAAAAACCTAGTTTGCACATAGGTAAACAGGTTTAAATGAGTGGAGCCTTTCTTCTTGCTTTTCACATTTTTCTGACATTGCTGGCCATGAAACAGTGCTTGTTTACATTTAAACGCAGTATGTGGCATACATATACAATTAGCACTGCTGCTCCTAGCGCAAACACGTAAACTCTGCTTTATGCAAGTCTACATGGGGTTTATTGAATCCCCAGGAATTTTTTTTTTCCATTTATATAAATGTATGATTGCCTTTGGCATAAGTGATAATTCAATAAAAAGATTTCCTGTTTTAAAAAATGTAATTGGTGTGGAGATGTGTGTGTGTGTGTGTGTGTGTGTGTGTGTGTGTGTGTGTGTGTGTGTGTGTGTGTGTGTGTGTATGTGTGTGTGTGTGTGTGTGTGTGTGTGTGTGTGTGTGTGTGTGTGTGTGTGTGTGTGTGTGTGTGCGTGTGCGTGTGCGTGTTTGTGTGTGTGTGTGTGTGTGTGTGTGTGTGTGTGTGTGTGTGTGTGTGTGTGTGTGTGTGTGTGTGTGTGTGTGTGTGTGTGTGTGTGTTACTGGAAATTATTGTGGACAACTGTTTTATTATAATCTGTAATCTCAGGTAAACACAGCCAAACAATCAGTTTAACTTGCTGGGTATGGGGGCTGTTGCTGAAAACAAATGAATTGTCATGTGTCATTTCCTCAGAATCAGCAATCATTATTCTGAGTTTGCAAAAATGAGTCTGCATTTCTGTGAGGCCAGCTTGAGTACTTTACTGTGGATATTTTAAATCAATCATGCATCTGATTTGTGCACAGTCAATAAAGTAGCTGCAACTAATAGATATGGTGGATGTCCATGAGAGAAATGAGTGTATGTGATCGGGGAGAGATTACAGTTTGTCTAAGAGTAGCAAGTTGGCTATAATTATATTCACTTTCCATCACAAAAACTTTCATTGTACACAATAAGTGACTGTCTGTGGCAGTTGGGCAGGATGATATTGATAGCAACTGGTAATTTGCAAAGTGGTGCAATGAAGTATTGTTGCCATAAGGGAATATTTAATTGTCTTATGGGGGTTTTGACTGTGATTTTTCTGTGTTGAGTTTGCATGTATTTCCTGTCTCTAAGTAGGTTTTATCTCCCAGACTCTCAGCTATATAATGTATGCCTGTAGTCACTTGTGCTTTTAGTTTTATCCCACTACTAACACCATAGTAACACACACAGGGGTAGAGAGGTAGGTATTATTCCCAGATAGGATGTATAATAATATTAATAGTACTCAATTGTATTTCTTACTGCTTGGTGTAACTCATTCTAAGCCTTTTAGTTTAAGCACTTGGGCTTCAAACCAGTTGTTTTACATTAAGAAGGTTTGTGGTCTGCACTGTAGTGGCAGAACAGGTAGCTTACATCCTTCTAAGTTGGGAACTGCTGATTGAGGGCTCAGTGTCTATTATTCTAAAAGTGTATTAGTTCTGGTTTAAGCACTTGGGCTTCAGGCCAGTTATTTTACATTAAGAATGTTTGTGGTCTGCACTCTTGTGGGAGGAGAGGCTGGACTCTGCCCTTCTGAGCTGGGAATTTCTGGTTAAAGGCTTATAGTGCCTGCATATTTGAATTGTTTCTTACTGAAATTGGTACACCTTGTTTGCTGTAGCATAGACTAGATCCAGGCCTGCTGAATCTAGCTTTGTTTGTATGCTTGTTGTTTGTTTGCTTGCTATTTCCCTGAAACGCTAATTCCACCTAAAACGCGGCTTTTCAGCTCTTCTGTGGATCCCTAGTGATATCTGCATTGCTTACTGTACTTATTTCCTTGTTTCACTTGAAAGAAAGTTACTCTTTGTCGTTTTTGCATTTAAGTTACCTGTAACACATTGCATTTAAGTTACCTGGCACTTGCTCACTAAAGCAATTATATGTCAGCACTAAAAATTAAAAGCACTACACCTTCACAAACTCCCCTTGAGTACCTTGTTCCCCATTGGCCCTTTTTTTCAATTATAAAGGAATTCCCAATACTATTCTAGCATGTCCAAAGGTCAGTTGTCAATCTCCTCTCCAGTCCAGCTGGTGAATCTGGGAATCTTGAGGCAATGTTACAACTGCCTCATGTACACCGACAACCCTCTCCTCCTCCCAACAAATTCCAACACATGTGAGAGATGCAACCATATAGCCAAACTGGAGGCTAAGCTCTCTCAACTCAGTACTGAAGTAACCAGTCAGGAGGAGAAGGAAACCACACTCACTACAATTCCAGTCTCATATAGACCTACCACGACAGCAAACCAAACACATAAACACACAAACACATACTCGGAGGCTCTAAATAAAAATCTGCCTAAGCAGCAGAGACCTACAAAGCAGACACCCAAGCAACCACTACCCCAAAACAAAACACGTGCAACACATAGCTCACAAAGCCAGTGTGCCGAACAGTCACAGCCATTAAGGCTAAACAACACACCTGATACACTTGTAATAGGTGACTATATCGTCAGTCCCACTGATGTCCCGCTCACCAGGCTGAACAAGGAGAAGGTCACGGTGAGCTGCCTGTCAGGCGCTAGGATCTGCCACATAACACAAGCACTCAGGTCACTCCAAGGCAAGTACAAATAAGACTCGATCATTGTCCATGCTGGTGTGAATGACCTGAGACGTACCTCCCTGGACTACATGAAAAGAGACATAGAGGAGCTCTCTGAGCATGTAGCCCAGGCCGGTATGACCCTGACCTTGAGTAGCATCTTACCCTCACCAAGAATGATGCCACAATATGAAGACAAGATGATCAATTTCAACAATTGGCTTAAGTATTGGTGTCATTCAAAGGGGATCCAATGCCTGTCAGCCTGGGATGACATACTCGACAAGCCACGATGCTTCGCTAGGGATGGCATGCACCTGTCACCCCTGGGGTTTCGGATATTGGCAAAGGCTCTTGCTTCCCCCATAGTGCCTTTTTTAGGCAAGGCTCAAAAGACAACCCCACCTCCATAGGTATCACAAGGGATAAGAAACTAGGAGTAATGCTACTCAACGCCAGAAGTCTAAACCTCAAGATGCATGCACTTGAAACTCTCCTTAGCATGGAGAACATTGATATCTGTGCAGTAACAGAAACCTGGTTCAAGGCTCCCGAGAGCACCCCAGCACTACCAGGTTATACCTTATACCATGCTTTTTGACCCCAAAACTTGGACCGAACCACAAAAGGAGGGGGAGTATCAATATTCGTCAAAGATACCCACACCTCCAGGTTGGGGGCACAGCACGAAGCATCAGAGACTATCCATGTGCAACTAACAGTGGGTAAAACTACCTTCCTGTTTATAGCCTGCTACAGACCACCCTCCCAAACCCAGGAACCCCACTTGGCCTTCCTGAGTACACTGGAAAATATGAAGGTCTCTCCAAACACCATTATATTGGGCGACTTCAACTACAAACATAGACTGGGAGCATTACTCTAGCTCCAACACCCTAGCCCAAAGGTTCCTAGAATTTATAAACTCAAATGCTATGGAACAATGTGTTACCACTCCCACAAGAGGGGAAAACATACTGGACCTGATCATCACCAATATGGGGACTCTATGCTGCAGACCAGAAGTGTATCCCTCACTGGCAAGATCAGACCATAAACTAATCTCACTAGATATTCATATCCCGACCCCACCCCCTGCCCAGAATACCACAGTGAAAAACTTCCCTAAAGCAAATTTCACACTCCTCAAAACCGAGGTGGAATCCTTCAAAGCCCTCGAGCCTGTGGAAAATATGGCCCAGACCACAGAATTTTTTATAAATGCATTCTATGAACACCTTCAGGAATGCATGGATCATGCAATCTCAAATAAAACCAAGACCCAGTCCTCCAAAGGCAGACGTCCTGTCTGGTGGACCCCAGCCATAAACAAACTATACAATAGAAGGAGGAAGCTACTACATGATAGAGCAAAATCCCAAAAAGGGAAGGCATCTCTGATCAATATTAGCAAAAAACTACGGGCACTCATAAAATCGTCTAAGGCCATCTTCTAGAGAAAAATTGCACAGGACAGTAAGGATAATCACAAGGCTTTCTTTAGTTATGTTAGGAACCTGGGTGGGAATTCCCAGATATGCTCAGAATTAGTCCAAAATGACAAAACATACATCGAACCCACAGACATTGCCAACATCCTAGCTGACAGGTTCAGAGCAAACTTCTCCCCCCCTCCCCACCGAAAGGGCAAATATCTATCCCAGCAGAGTGCTGCCCCCCTGACATCTCAGATGCTCAAGTAAGAGCCGCCCTCTCCAAAGCAAAAAACACAGCATCAATGGGACCAGACGGTGTCCCGGGCTGCATCCTACATGAACTCCAAGAAGAGCTAAACCCAAACATAGAACTACTGTTCAATATCAGCCTTACTACAGGATATGTTCCCAAAGAGTGGCATACAGCAACAGTGGTCCCTCTCCACAAAGGTGGTGCATCAACGGATCCTGGAAACTATCGCCCTATAAGCCTGACTAGCTTGGTCTGCAAAGCTATGGAAAGGATCATCATGGACCTCATAAATAAAGATATTGGGGACCTACAGACACTGGATCCTACCCTGTTCGGCTTTGTTAAGGGCAGATCCTGCCTCTTAAACCTGGTTGATTTCTTTGAAACAGTCACCAAGGCCATTGACGAGGGGAAGGTGGTCCACACAGCCTACCTGGACCTCGCAAAAGCCTTCGATACAATATCCCACTCGGGCATTATAGATAAGCTCACCAGCTTAAATATAAGCCCCTATATCACTAGATGGGTTGCAAACTGGCTCAAGGATAGAACCCACATGGTTAGAATTGCTGGAGCCATGTCAGACTCCAAACCAGTTACAAGTGGCATCCCACAAGGCTCAGTCCTGGGACCTCTCTTGTTCGGTATATATTTCTCGGAGGTACAGGCCAACATGGAAGGACTGTGGCTGACCAAGTTCGCAGATGACTGCAAACTGTGTGCCATAATTGACTCTCCAGCCAACACAAGCATCCTCCAAAAGGGCCTCATAGAAACAGACAACTGGTGCCAGAGCCATGGCCTCAGGCTAAATGCCAAAAAGTGTATACTCATCCCCTTTGGCAAAAACAAAGTGCCCACAAATTACCACATAGGTGGTAATCCATTAAGTACAGAAGAAGTAATTAGGGACCTGGGGACCCAAGTTGATAGCAATCTCTCATTTGACAACCACGTGGCCAAAGTGGTTATAAAAACATTTTATATAGCCCACCTAATTATGAAGGGATTCACATCTAAATCAGGGAAAGTCATTGTGCCTCTTTACTCATCCCTCATCAGGCCCATAATTGAGTACAATGCTCCTTTTTGGATGCACCTTACCAGACACCTGCAGCAACTGGAAAGACCCCTAAAGTACCTCACCAAGAGGGTCAAAGGGCTCAATCAGATGCCATATGCTGCCCGGTTAAAGAAACTCCAGCTCTACTCAGTGGCATACCGCCTGCTCAGAGGCAATCTGTGCCTGACGTATAAAGCCATGTCCAACCCGGAATTAATGGATGTGCTGCACCTCAGAAAATCCAAATCCCATCGAGCTACGTGCTCGAGAGACTTGAACCTCAGCACTGAAATAAATAGGACATGCTGGAGGGACAGATTCATAACAGAGAGGCTCCCTTCACTCTTGAATAAAATCCCAGTCCAGGTTAGGCAGAGTCCCTCATTGACTCTCTTCAAGAGAAATCTTGATGAGTGGATGGGAGATCGTAGGTTTACCCTGGGTATCACTTCTGTGTCACTGTTAGATGGAGGCACAGTATACTAACCTCGAAAAAGGGCATAGCAAAATTATTTAAATTGGGTGGCGAAAGCCAAACACACTCTGGCTAGGCTTATAAATGCCCTAGGGCAGATAGTCTAGTATGAACCTATGAACCTATGAACCTATATATCCTTGCAAGTATTTGTCATCTCAGCGCATTGGTAACTAATATTTTGCTAACTTTGAACATCAAGCTTTTAACACAATTTATTTTTCCTTAAAAGAAAACATGACTGAATTTCTTTCCTTACTCATAATTTTCTTCAGTCCATCATTGGATTAAAAGGTTGTTTAAAAAAAGCACCTCAAAGCATGTACAGCCCTATGACCTTTGTGGGCCTAAAATCCTCAGCTTAAATCAGTTACTTCCTATACACCTATTACAGTACAAGCTAGGTCATTTAGGTTTTACTGAAAGTACAAAGGTTAAAACTAAAATGTAAGACAAAGTATGGGGAAAAAAGCACAAGAAAGAAGTAATCTGGATGGTATTGGCCAGGAAATTAGTAAAACAGGAAAGGGCAATGGGGCAGTGCATTGTGAGCCATGATGTTGTTCATCCAGTACTCCATTTTACCTATAATTAGCCTTGTTGGTAAACAGTCAATAAAGTGCCTATAATAAGTGGATGCTGACAGTCTGTGGATAAAGGTGATTGACCCATCTTTTATTTGATCACAGGAAATGATCATTGAACTGTCATTATTAAGCTCCACCTACTCTTATTAGCCCTGTATATTCAGGTGCTTACTGCAGTCCTCCACACTTGCTTTAAAGTCACCAGCTGGCAATGGTTTTCACCCACAGTGCTCCATCCCTATAAACAGCCAATTATTTTCCTTATTGCTTAAGTTGACAAGCAGTACTGAGGGGCTTAAGATCCTTAAAGCATTTAGACGATTGCCCTAGGATTCAATAAACTTTGTGTATGCTTTACACAGAGCCTACACAGAGTATTACCATGGATGAGATGGTGCTCATTGTGCTGCATCGTGCCATGCATATTAATGCATAGCAGCATGCATAAGCAAGGTCTTGCGGCTTGCAGCAGTCTTGCTGGCTTTGAAACCTCTTACATGAATGTGAATAGCATTTCTGTGCAGGGGAACACATATAGCAATACTGTGTAAGTTGAAACAGCTCCAGTGCATGAATTTGCACAAAATGCCACTATGACCACCAGGACTACACATATCATACCTCTCACATACCGCATTTTGGGTCTTAAAAAGTTCATGTTGCATAAAGTTCCACATTAAAAGGGTCGATCACACTTCCAGTGTTATGAAATGTTTCACTAATATGTAGGGTTAATAAAAATGAATCACATTAATTCATTAAATAATCTTTTATGTAAATAAAACCAGTGCATTTTAACCATCATATAATCATCCAACTTTAAGATGTTAGTAAGCCATTAGCACATTTTTCCCATTTATTCTACCTTATGAGGGCTACTGTTCTTCATTTTGGAGATGGAAGGCTGACAGCATTAACACAGATAGTACGGCAACAAAAGAGCAGAGCCAAACCACCATGACTGTACAGGATAGACACAGTAGTGCTTCGATAAAATGCAAAAAAATCTTTATTGAAGAGCTCAAAGTTAGCGGTTTCACGACCTCTGTGCTCGCTTCATCAGACTACATCAAAACCAACAATTTCTCAGCTTAAATGCATATATCATATAACACATTATAAATGAATCGAGTCATTAAAAGACACAGTACATAAAAACAGTATATAGTGAAAAGGCATGATAAAAAAATATATACATGTATATAGAGTATACTAAGTAACTACATACTGGGATGTACTAAATAAGAGTATGTTAAAACATACTAAATAGCTGCCTTAATGAAAATGTATCATATTATACATATGTGCAAAAATATATATATAAAGAAATAAGTAAAATATATAAATATATAATATATATATTTTTGTCTCATTAATGTTTTAAACTTCTAGCTTTAAGAAATGGCTTCAAAGAAACCATTTCATTGTCACCAGGTGGTGTATATGCATTCAATTTAAGAATCCACTTTTGTTCTAAAGCTTCGGTGCAATTCTTAATATTGCCACCTCTCTTTCCTTCTAACAAAATATCCAAAACAAAAAATTGAAAAATATGTGAGCTACCTTCTTTTTCTATGTGCTTATAAAGAGCACTAATAGTTTTGTGATTATTAATATCCCTATAATGTTCTTGAATGCGCTCCTTAAGCATACAATTCGTCTTGCCTACACAGTAGGCATTGCATGCTGTACAAAAAACAAAGTATACTAAGTCCTTAGTTTTGCAATCAGCGTAGTGTGTAGCCACTATCTCAAAGTTTGGAACCATATGAGTATATGTGAAGCAGGAGTGCACATATTGACACGCTGTGCAGTTCCTGCATATATAAGTACCTTTCCTTTGTGATATCTTGCTATAACTATTCTGTCTATCTATATAACATAGTTGACACTTAAGATTTTTCTTATACTTAAAAGCAAACCTAGGTGTATCTTCCAGTAGTCCATCTAATTCGTCTATAGTCTTTAAAATATTCCATTTCCATTTAAACACATCACAGAATGTTCCAATATCCCCAGTACATGTGAGTGGGAATCTAAGTTTATTTTGTTCACTAAGGTCATGTCCTATATTATGATCTACTTTATCCGTAAACAAAGGATTACCTCTGGAAGACCTTTCTGTCATTAATTCAGATATCTGTGTGCAAAACATCTTATGTGACTAACCTCTGTTATTAAAATCATTCCCTAAATCATCAAGTGCTGACTGAAGTTGGACATCATCATTGTGAAGTCTCATAGTTCTGAGTATTTGTCCTCTTACTACATTTTTACTGACAAATTTAGGGTGCATGCTGCTTCTATGCAGCAATGCATTTCTCCTAGTGGGTTTCCTATATATGCTAGTTTGTCACTTTTCTTAAGTTTAACATCCAAAAAGTCTATTTCTTCTAAGGGCACTTTGCTAGTGAACCTAAGAAACGATGTGGTATTCAAAAATGCAATGCAAATGTTGAGCTCATCTAGCGTGCCTATCCACAGGTGAAAAACATCATCCACAAATCGAGTGTACCATTTCAGATATGGTTGAAAGGCTGGATTGGTCAGAAAGGAGGTGTTCCCCATTCAGCCAGGGCTAGACTGGCATAGCTATTGGCGCAAGGAGTCTCCATAGCTGCGCCAATCTTCTGAAGGTACATGTCACTACCAAAGCAAAAAATATTATTCTCGTAAAATGATCTCCAAAATTGAGCATATCAAATTCACTTTATCACTGGAGTAAAATTGCTTTTAGAACAATAAATGCCCAATATTCTCAATACCCCAAGCATTGGGGATCACCGTGAATAACAATGTGATATCCATGGTAACAAAAAAATATTGTTCTGTGGTATTCCTAACTGCATCATACAGCTTGTGCAAAAACATATTAGTATCTTTTAAAACATTGCCACAAGTCTCGAGTACTGGCTGTAAAGCCTTTTCCACATAAACGGATAGGGGCTCAGTAATCCAGCCTCTGCTGGAGACAATAGGTCTCATCGGGGGGGGGGGTATAAAGATTTTTATAGACTTTAGGTAGTCCATAAATAGAGGGGTACAAAGGTGTATCAACAATAAAATATTTAAATAGTTCCTCTGCTATTCTTCCCTCAATCAGCAGTTCAAAAATCATCACAGACACTATCAGAAATAGCTTTAGCTTGTATGGCAGTAATTTTCTGATACGTATCAACATCATTCAATAATAAAAGCATTTGCAAAAGATATAAATCTTTGTTGAGTACTACTACCCCTCCCCCTTATCAGCAGGTTTAATTGCAATAGATTTTAGATGTTTCAACTCATAAAGTGCATAATTTTCAGTTTTACTGAGATTATAATAACCACAATGAGTCCCATCTGCAAAAATATGTCTAATTTCAGCCTCACATACTGCAACAAAAGTATTGACTACCGGATGCATTTTCGGAACAAAACTACTAGGTTTAGAAAATGTTGAGCATACAGTATCAGATTTCCCAAACATAGTTTTTAACGTGAGTGTTCTGGCAAAAAGCCTCAACTCTTGCAAAATGTCAGCTAAATCAGTCTTCTGGGTAGGGATAAAAGATAACCCTCTATTTAAAACAGATAGTTGCGACTCAGTCAAAGTAATGTCAGATATATTCAGGACCAAACCTTTGAAACTTGGCTCCTGGTGAATCTCTGCTGCTGTATTGGAGCATTCTGCCTGTTCAGGCATTTGCCTCTCCTTCCACGGCTCCTCGATCTCTCCTTGATGGGCAACGGTTCTTGTAATTGAAAAGGACGTAGTGGCATTTCCTTCGGTTGACTCTCCTCTTCCAAAAAAGGTTTAATTACAGTATTTAAGTTAACATTGTCAACCTTACTAGAGGCAGAGGAATGGTCTGTGGCTACAGTGTTAGTTATCTCTTGTGTAGTACCTAGCGAGTGTATAACTTCATTAGGTCTCGCTAGTAAGATGGTGTCTTCTTCCACTATCCATGTAGAAGGGGGTGTGTCATGTAATTCAGGAAGCCATTCATTCACCTGTTGGGTTGGTCTGGGCCATTTGAAGACCCTCCCACTCTGGAAATCTGTCAAATCTCTCTGAAGTTTCTTTAGCTTGCCACTCTGCAAGAGTTTTTCATACCCCAAAATCTTTTCATGTAAAATGTCAATTTTATCAAGGATAATGTCACTAGAAAAAGTATTCACCAAAGTTGAGTAGGAACGCTTCAAGTGCTCAGTCAGTTCATGTTCTTGGGGTAGAGAATATCCAATCAGCAATTTCATGTAATCATATCCTAACTGTAGATTCATTTGTTGCCATTTCTTAAGGAGATCTGGATATAAGTCTCCATACGTAGGCATAGTTAGGACTCGTAATCCCCTGGGTACAATTTTATATCTTAGTGCAGCCTCAAAATAAAATCTCTGTCATTGCAGACATTTAAATTTAAACATTTTATTCTCATAGTCATGAAATTGTTCCTTAAAACGTAGCTGCATACCTTCATTAACATTAGTGCATCACTCAGGGAAAATAGGCTGACTGATTAATGAATTAGCTTCCATGCATAGAATACGATCCAAATTACTGCTAGTAGATGTCCCCATATTAGCTTCAAATCCTTCAAATCCTTCAGCCATGTTCAGTGTTGGTATCGCAAACAGTAAATCCAAAAAAGAAAATATATACCAACAACCGCAAAGGAAAGGCTCGGAACAGGCAATAGTACAGCAACAAAAGAGCACAGCCAAACAACCACAACTGTACAGGATAGACACAGTAGTGCTTTGATAAAATGCAAAAAAATCTCTATTGAAGAGCTCAAAGTTAGCGCTTTCACGACCTCTGTGGTCGCTTCATCAGACTACATCAAAACCAACAATTTTTCAGCTTAAATGCATATATCAGTTAACTCCTTATAAATTAATCAAGTCATTAAAAGACACACCCCAGGATTCATGAAGCTCGGCACAAGGCTGGTGTTAGGCTTGCACCGACCATGCGGCATGAGGATGGTGCAGTAGTGCCAAATGCATAGTAATGAAGGAGCGCTGCCGACACAGCCACATGCACAGGAAAGGAGCGTGAGTGCATAGGGCATTTCGAAGTGCCGCACGGAGGTGGGGAAACGGCAGCTGTCGATGTGCAACCTAAAATGCTTGCATATAACAGGTTGCAAGATAGTAACCATGTCGGTGTCCCTGGATACTGAAACATATGCAAAGCATGCAAGAAAGTACCTGCGAACACAAAGTGATGAAGCAAACAGAAATGCACGGTAGGGAATAACGGGTCCCTATCCCGCGAACAAATGACATGGAAGACCGTGTGGCCGTAGTCCAACATAGTGTAGATAGCCATACCAAGTGGAAGTGAAACGCATCATATGTTAGCGATCCACCAGTAGGTACATCCAGCCCAATGGTGAGGGTCACCAGCTGACCCATAATGTGAGGGACGGTACACAGCTGGGCAGATGTGTCCATAACAAAATACATGAGAAATGTAGATATCTAGCAACCGTATGTCCGAATTATATCCCACAAGGCATGTAATAGTCACATACAAGAGGTATGTCCGTATTTCACATACCAAATGTGACAGGAAATAGAATAAGCATGTAAACGAAACAAAAGGAGCATGCAAACCGCCACAACAATAAGGACACATGTAGGCTGAAAGGAACAGTATTATCTGTACCGTCGACTAGGATTACCACCTGTCCCACTTTGTGAGTGACAGTCACTCCTTGGGCAGTTGTGTCCCGACAAAAACCTGTAACAATGGCAAATGTCCTGAGATTATAGGACAAAATTATTCCCTATACGTTATGTAATAGTTGCATTAAACAGGTTTTCTGTATCTAAATTACATAAATGTTATTAGAAACAGAATAAGCAACTGAACTGCTACAAGAATAATCTTTGATATAGGCAAGAAGTCTAAGTTCTATCCTGTGTACTGACCATGGGTATGTGTCGGCCTGTAAAATGTGATGTGTGTACCAAAAATGTCCCACTTTGGCCAATTGAAAAGGTGGCAACCCTACCGTCGACTGTGGGGAGGTGTTGTCCACTACAGTCGGATATGTGTATGGAATATATCCCATCCTGGACATAGGAAAAGGTGGCATCCTACCAATGAGTACAATAGGCCGCCAAAATCTGGAAGTCAGCGGTACAAGCCGAACTTGTCAGGATGTGTCACAGTCGAACGGGTAGTACCCGGGTATACCAACCATGTAATGAAAGAGAAGTATGGGCGTGTACCTATGTGCGTGAGGTATAGCATGTGGAAAGCAAACATGGCAGGGTAGTCCACACAACCATACAGGTACCAGACACATGTAGGGTATTCAATGTGTTACTCTCGCTGTGTCATGGGCCAACAACCAAAGCACAGATGTATGGGGTGTGAGGAATCTGTGTTTGCTGGGTGGATGGGTAATGGTACAATCCTCCAAGGCGATACTGTGTCGTATGCAGAATAGGTGAACCGGAGGTGTATGAGGGAGCAGCGGGTGAAGCTGAAAGCAACACAAACACATGTATAAACAGCTGCAATACAACCAGACAGGCCATACTGTAGAACACAATCCCACAAACAGATGAATATTGAAATGTGTGATACAAATGTATAGATATGTCACTGGCACATACCCACAGATTGGTCCTGATGGAACTGGCCATAACAAATGCAACACACCTGGATGGAACTGGCCATAACAAATGCAACACACTTGGATGCATAATGGACTACCCAGCATCCCCTCCACATCACACAACCCGCTCCCGTACCTGAACGTCCACCAAATCCAGCCGTACTTGGCCTACTGGTGTGGTGCAGCCACAGCTACACTTAGTGACCACTACGCATATGTAGTAGGTAGTGTCACCCTAGGCGGTTGCAGGATTGCACACGACCTCAGCACATTTTCGCAACTCCAAAACGATGTTCGGTATACCTCTTGTTGTGGATCGGTACAATTTTTGGATATCCCTCATGGGATACGTAACCTGTGTAAACATTAGAAAGGAAGACATGAGGTCCATTCCTGTAGATATCTGGATAGAAGTTGGTATGTGCATTAGAAGTGTATGACACTGTCCAGCCCTAAGTGGTTATGCATAACCTACTACCCAGGATCAAACACTTGCCCGTGACGCACGTGTCCCGACACGAATAAGCAGAAATATACTGCACACATCCGCATAGTGGCAAATGGTATAAGGGTGATGAAGGCACTGATATAAACAGGATAACCCTGATCTACTGTGTGAGGGACACTTAATGTGTGTGTAGGTGTGACCGACCATACCTGCCAAGCTCTGAGAGCAAGATATCTGGACAAAGCCGTGAATAAAAGTATACCTGTCAGCCTCTGAGAGCAAGATATCTGGACAAAGCCGTGAATAAACGTATACCTGTCAACCTCTGAGAGCAAGATATCTGGACAAAGCCGTGAATAAAAGTGGGACAACAACCCAAAAGTATGGACAATTTGTAAAGAAACTGAGAAAGTTGATAGAATAACAGTTTGTACATTGGCATTAATTTCCTGAAGAGTATGAAGTCTGAAACACAAGTGTCTGTCATTATGTTCTGACTTCAGTCTTTAATGACTAGCTACTGATTTGCCAGAAGACAACAGTGTATTACAGAGGTCCGTACATATTTACAGTAACAAACCTTCACATTTGTTTACTGTACCACTGCATACCTGTAGTTAATTTATGTCCAAAATAATAATCCTCACATGAATGCATACAGGAAATTGTCAAATGTGAATGGGAACACCCCCCACCGTGGATTATGTATTGTAACCACCCCCACTCATATTATGTATTGCCAACCTAAAAAGCTGCTGACAGGTGCCGAAAGACCTGTGTCTGTAAACACAGGTAAACCTCTATAAAATGGACAAATGCTGTCCATGTACTTCGTCTGACATTTGAACTCGGTCAGGGCAGTCCCGTTCACCAGGCGGACAAGCCTAAACCCAGATCATTACAGGAACACCCTGACAATCAAAGACTTGTATATGCCAGTACTATAAGCCTTGGAGTTTTGCATATCCTTGGAGTGATTAAATATGCAGCTTGGGTCCAGAGCAGTAGGGAATAGGGAATGTGTAATATGTAGCATGCGTTTTTCCCTACAGGAGAATGGATGCCTGTGTTGTAAGTGAAGCAGTGAGGCGTATGTTAATGTAGCTATGTGCTATGGGTATGCACATAAATGAGTCAGAACACCAATAGTATAGTGGTTACAGCATCTGGCCAATGTGAATGCAGTCCCGGGTCAACTACGACTTCAACACATATGAGTTAATGAATGCATGTGTGCTGTAAAGACATTTAAATATGTAAAGGTGAATGTGTGTTTCGCATATGTCCATTAACCGGATTACAGATATTGTACTGGTACCGTCACAATTAAGAAAGCCCATGTAAGCACAAAGACTTAGTAAACATATGTAACCCACAATAAGGATATGCAAGTGCGCCTGCGCGTGTGTAATCCGCTCACAGCATAGCAAATGAATGCTGTTTTCTACACATTTATTTATATATCTATATATGGATATCTATATTTGTGTTTAGATATATATCCACAGACTTAAACTAAATATATATATGAAAGAAAGAATGTACAGACATATATATATATATATATATATATATATATATATATATATAGACACACACACACACACACACACACACACACACACACACACACACACACACACACACACACTCACACTTACATTAATCGATATATACATAACAAACACAGTAACATTTGTCCTTGTAGATATAACACATGTACATAAATAGGCTACATCATAGCTATTATGGATAGACATACAGACATGCAAGAAAGGTAAATACACTGCTGCTTTCCAAACCATTGCCCAGAAAGTACCAGTGTGCCAAATCTGCAAGTTCTACTATTTAAACATGATATAGGTGTCCTTTGCAGGACTCCAAAATGTGTTGTCTACAAGCAACGGCCAGTAATTATCAACGCAAAGGAAGTCACATCCACAGCTACAATATAGCTGTACATGCAACAGTAGCTTGTGCAAGGGTAATAACACATGGGTTGACAAAATCTATGACATATGTCCCGATACGCGGAGAGTGGATAGTGCTTAGAAGTATCTTCATACTTTATTATCGCTCACATTAAATATGTCTTATGACTACTGTGGAGGGGTGTCAGATATGGGAATCATGGGTATGCAAGAATGGGCCTAGGTTCACAGGTGTTGGTTGGCACAGATTTATTAGGTCTGCCCCATGGGAGTGATTAATTTTCCTATATGGGTATAGCACACGCCTATACCTTCCAGAAATGAAGAACCCATCTACTGGATATTGTGTAAACCATTGGCAGAAGATGTAGGGACTAATATCAGTGTCATGTAAGCGATTGTCATGGATGTACATGCATATGAATAACATGGTAACCATACCTCTCAACTTTTCAGAATAAGACATCTGGACAAAGGCATATTTAAATAAGTACAAATAGGGACTTTGTTAAATATTCCACTGACAAAGTTAGAACGTTGATAGAATAATGGATAATTCATTAGTATGAATGTTTTGAGAGTTATTGGTTATAAACTACTAATGTCTGTCATTATTATCTAACCTCACAGTCCTTAATGACCTGCCACTAATCTACCAGAAAGGCACAATAATAACAAAGAAGGAACAACATTATAAGTCTAAGTTCAGGACATTTACCCAACATGTGTACGGTTGAGAGGTATGAAGGTAACCCTGTCCTAAATAAATGTACAGAACAACTGATATCAGGTGGACAGGTGTGAAGAAAGATGGGATGACAAATGAAAAAACATGTATAAGTTAAAAGCATGTATCTCGATAAATGTGAATGAATACTTATGCCCTGTGATAGTCAATGTGGAAGGTTAATAGTGTCCCTCAGGGTGTTATGTAGTGTTCCCGATACAGTGTCCAGTCTCCCACACTCGCATGTGAGTTCTGCCACTGACGGACATCGCAAATACCGGTGAACACATAAGGTAGATGATAGCATAATATGTATTGATTAGCACCTGTTGGCTTTTGTGAGGAACACAACACTCTTGGCAGGTGTGTCCTGCAAAAGGAATGTAATGGCATCTGGCCTGTGATTTCTTCTTGTGTGTAGTGGTGTAATACAATGATATATCTTGTATCAGAAGCAGATACATGTGATAGGAAACAGTATTATCGACTATACTACTACAGGAAAACTCTGGAGGTATGAAAAGCGCTGAAGTAGTCAGTTCAGTATTGACCGCAGGTATGTGTTGAGATGTCAAAAGTCACAGCTGTATATATAGTACCTATAGGGCTGTCACCATTACAAATGATGAAGGTGGGAGCTGCTTTGTAAAAATGTCAGATGTAGCAGGTCAAACCATACCTACAGCCATGCATACTCCACAAATAGACATATTAGCACACAGCAAAGCTTAGGCCAGGGGTCATGGAGCCTTGGCCGGCGTGTACGAGTAGAGGAAGTGTAGAACAAGGCAAGATGTCTGCCGAGCTATTCAGCAATATCCTGTAGGGACATGTAAGACAGCCCCTAAACCGAACGTTGCATGGACAATGTTAGGATATGCAAATTACCCAATTTATAGGTGAAAGCTATGCAAATGATGTAAATCTGCAATACATGTAACAGTAAGCTGTCCGTGCAAGAGTAGAGTTATGTGCAGAAATGTACTCGGATGTTAACCGAGTTATGTTCTGCAAGTAGCTAAACGGAGCATTGTCAGCTGCAAATAAAGGATGAATTCAGTTGAAGAAGCATGCCAATGGCCAAATATAAGACCAGTGGCATATTATTTATTGTAAATTAATAAAACTCTATTTGTCCTCCCCGACCTCCGGTGTGTAAGTGTAGCACAGCGGCATGAAAATGTGCTGCGCTTTTAAAACAAGAGAAATATTTAAAATACACATAGACATTGTAATTATTGTTAACAGTTAGTTCACCATGCAGGTGAATGGCAAGCTGAAGACAAGATGGCTACTGAGTACCGGTTGCTATGTGTGGAAGCTCTCTGTCAGAGATGTAACCAAGCATTAGTAGGCAATCTGATGCAATTGAGGCTGAGGATAGTGAATCACAATTTGTCATGCCAAATGGGCCAAGCCACTACAGTGGAAGAGTAGGTTAAGTGGACTATCAGTGTAGAAGATAGGTGACATCATGAGTGTGTATGTATAAAACACTGTAATCCTATCAGAGCAATGTGTCACATGTTTGCTGTCAGTTACTCATCAGTGGAAGAGGCGTGTTATGATTTGTCCTAGGTACAGTCAGGAAACTGACGGTGTACGCCATGGATATCACTGAAGTTTCATGCAAACCTGCTGACAGTGTGTTCGCGCCTGTGTGTGCCTGTAAGCCCGAGTAAGCATGTGTGCACGCGTGTCAGCCTGTGTGCGTGCGTTGAAGAACGAGTAAGCTAGTGTAAGCATGTTGAAACCCGTGTAATGTCGTGTAAGCCAGTGTACACATTTGTAAGCATGTATAAATCTGTACTACACACATCACACATGTACTGCACACTCTGAAACACATGCTGCCAATACTACACACGTCAGTCAAATGGCACATGGATGGATAATAAATCATCAGAATCAACAGTGCTGTAAACTATACTACATTGATGGTTATAGCTGCAATGTATCATGCCTGCTTACATACACCTAGAAAGATGTCACACTTTGTGTTAACAACATTTTAACATTAATACAGTGCTATAAAGCCACCCTGAGCATCAGCACCATGTTAGTCTGTTCCTGGATCTATGTTACACATTACAGGTGGTGGCACAGGTGTTATCATATGCACAGGGTATGGTGTTTCTTTTCCAGAGCCTGTCATTGAGCCATCCAAGCAACATGTAAGTATGTGTGTGTGTGAGGGACAACAGCGTTTGCATGGCCCAATGTTGATGCAATGTATGTGTGTATGTGTTAGCCCTAGCTGTTTGTTTCATGTGTGTGTCTGCATGTACACAGTTTCAGCATGTGTCATGCATATACAGGAGGTTGTGTGACAGTCACAGACTGTACCTGCCAGGCTGTACAGATCGCCATTACTGGCCATGGACACCCCTGCATGCATTCAACAATATTCCAGTCCTGCACCTGTCAATGTATACACATACATTCTTGGGATCTGTATCACAACCTGTGGATAAATGGGAGTGAGTAATGTTAGGCTGATTTGCATAGTAGTGTCTGGTAATACATAGTCATATGAGCCATACTCATCCTCCAAAGTAACAACCACTGCTGACTGCTGCTGAGATGTGCACACGACCGTTTAAAGGTGCTGTACTATCATTGTTGTCAATGTCCCTTGTAATACCCAGCAACAGAATAACTGGTCACTACACTACTATAACCCAGGATCACTACAGCACACAGTATGTGCACTATCACAGAGCCATAGCAGATTTACACACATCAAAGGTGTTCACGTACAGATAATGTAGCACATTCAATAGTGCTAATATCCACATACATATCAGTATCTGTCTACATTACATATATAGAAATAGAAATACACACACACCCACTTGGCAGGGTTGTGATCAGAACACAGACCTAACTACCTTATCGCACTACAGCATTACACATGTACAAAATGCGCTACCGTGATTACTAGATCACAGCATTCACACAGGCATACGCCCAGCTTGCTGGCATCAGCATCAAAGGCAAAGACACCATACGGATTCTACGGAGAGTGAATAGTGTAAAAGCAATTTACTGTTGTCATACATTGGGAAACTCTCACACACACGTACACATGGCAGGATTAGGATTAGAACACAGACCTAACTACCTTATCACACTACAGCAATACCCATTTACAGAACACGCTACTGAGATTACTGAACACAGCACTCCTAGAGGCATACTTCTAGGTGGGTGACATCATCTGTAAAGGCAAAGATGCAGATAGGGAATGTATGTGGTGTGAGGCATCTAAAAGCATTACTGTGTCCCCAGGCTGCAGGAAACACACACACACACTTGTCAGGGCTGGGAGTCAAACATACACCTAACTACCTTATCACACTACAGCAGTACGCATTTACAAAATGTGCTACCGAGATTACTGAACACAGCACTCCCAGAGGCATACTTCTAGGTGGGTGACATCTTCCACAAAGGCAAGGACGCCGATAGGGAATGTATAGAGAGTGAGCAGTCTGAAAACATATTAATCTCCCAAGGTAGACATAGACAAACACACAGCAGTGGTGTAATCGGGGCAACTAAATATCTACGAAGCACCACAACAACACTACATAGATATGGGACGCGCCACAGACAGTACACCCTGCAAGACAGTCAGCCAGTGTGTTCAATGTAGGCATCCATCGTGATGTTGAAAATGGACAACTGTTGCCTGGATGTCCACCATCGCTATACAGGATGTCAATGGCCATGCCCATACACAGAGGCACAAGGTGTCACTGGCCATGCCCACACGCTTAGTATCACACGTCCGTTTGGAATGTACTGCGTGTCCATCTACACAATGGCGTACTGGGCATGCTCAAACACTTAGCAGTTGCAAGGGGCCGTCTTGCATGCACACGGACTCTAAACATGTAAGGGCGCAGTTTGGAATGTACTGTGTGTCCAACTACACAACGGCGTACTGGGCATGCTCACACACTTAGCAGTTGCAAAGGGCTGTCTTGCATGCACACGGATACTAAACACAGAAGGGCACAGTATGGTATTACTGTCCCCACGTACATGACGGCCACTCACATGTACTGACCAGTACACACTCAGGAGCCATCACAGATGTCTCAGGTGCAGATCACAGAGGTACACACCGCAGTCTACAATGTAGCCCTCAGACACCACCATGTCGTTGGACCAGCAATACATCAACACAACACCATGTGACGCATGACCAGTGGACTGTACATAGGTGTACAGCAACTGTGCAGACTACACATGTACCGACACGGTTCCATCATGTGTTATGCATTGCAATGATACCACTGTACATAACCAGGTCGGCTCTACACATAACAGGGGCCCTGGGTCTTAGACAGCTGTGACAGATGACTGTCGCTGTACACCAATGAACACACATGTTCGGATATGTCATACATGTAATTGCAGTGGATATGTGCATGTACTACACACACACAACACATATGTACATAGGATAACTTCTGCTGTCCTCCATGCAGACAAGTGGCTACAGCAATCATACGCACGCAAATGGGAGGTGGGTCCATGGCATTTGAATGCCAACAGTACATGAGGTAGCAATGTTGACTGAGGACACATTCCCTCTGTACTAGTTACCCATGACACCCATCATATCATACAACAGTCCATGTGTTATGTATGGCAACACACATGTCCACCAATTCCAATGCATACAAACATCGCTACATGACAGTTATGTAGGACCAACACACATGTACAAACTGTAGTGTGCATGCAGCTGCCATGCATGTGCAGTAGCTGATGTAAGTAACTCATCTGTGCCAAACTACAACATACAGTTGCAATGCAGCCCCATCATTGACACCTGTATATGGTGACATACTGACAGTACGGTAGGATGTACATCAGGTATGGATGGATGTGTGTACATAAAGTGGTGATCCACCTGTGTAGATGGATGTTCGCCGGGTACGGCTCACAGGTGTGTCACACACTATCATACCATTACATGTGCAAACAGTCCGCTATGTTACTGTTACCTGACGGGAAAGACATAATACCTACAGAGCGGTCAGGTGTTACCGACTGTACGTCACCCAACACCTGTAACACTTACATCCTCCCGTGTGCATATAGCAATTGCCGGACATAGCATTGGTACACATAATGCGGCCAATACTGCTGCATGTCTGTCAGACGTATCATCATATAGCAGGTGTATCATTCACAGTACTGCCATGTGTGCTTGCATGTGTGACCATATATACCACATACGGTGGGGAATACATCCCAATTGTGACACACCCCTGTACACTGTTGTAGACATCTGTACATACTGCAGTGTGGAAAGCATGATGTAGGCAGGTGTGGTGTGTGTATCACACACATCAGCTATCCGTATGTGTATGACAGTTGGTCTCCACAGTGTGTGTGTGTGTGTGTGTGTGTGTGTGTGTGTGTGTGTGTGTGTGTGTGTGTGTGTGTGTGTATGTATGGCTGTCTGGTGCATGGAGTGTGGGTGTATGCTACCATACGGAACACACAGGATCCCAACCTCTCATGGTGATGCAGTCAACTACCCTGTTGATGCCATCTGTCTCAGCCATACTGGCTATCTGTACATGCCCTTCTCTGTGTCGCATCGTGTGGGTGCACAGTACTGTGAGGGTGATGACCACATAGGCAAGTGTCCTCACCTCAACACTATGAGGTGTGCATTATAGTGTTGTCAACCCCATGAGTGTGGGCATGTTCCTGTACTGTGACAGGGTATTACTGCTACACAGTGAGGCCTCATGCTATCAAGTGGCCTCTAACATTATCATTGTCCAGACTGCTGTGTACAACCCCTGCACCATGTCAACATACCTGTGATGTGACCTGGTATGGATGTCACGTCTCTAGCCACTGTAAGCCTATTAAACTGCACACAGGCTGCTGGATCAGCATATGTGTGGACATCTGTGGTATGTTAGACTTTCCAGCTGTCTGGTTGAGGCTACGTATAGCATGCTGAGATTGCCATACATGCCTGTGAGTACTCCACAGTTACACATGGGAGACTGCAAACACTGCTACCTGTAGACACATGCAAGTAGACCATAAAGAGGGAAACCTGGACATCATTAACAACATGCTGTTACTGTTGTTACTGAGACACATACTGTGAACATATAACAATGCATGCTACACCTGTACAACATGGTATGTCTGGTGCATGTCAACAGTATACAACCAATGTAATATACACGTCTCTCACCATTCTTACACAACTAACATAATATACACTTCCATCACTAGTCATACACAGCTAATGTAATATACACATCTCACTATTCTGTTCACCCTGTGCATCAGACCATTTGAGCATGTCCCTGCACCGATGGTGTGGATGACAGGGATGTGGCACAGGCTTCATCATATGCACAGGGTGATAATGTGTACCAGGGGCATAGGCTGCACCAATGGGTGACATCATGTGTGTGGGTAAGGGCCGGTGATATGATTGGACATGTCTGTTCAGTATGCATGTGGGTATTGTGGTGCCCTACAGATGTGTTTGCTGTGTGGGTGTATGTGTGCACAGAGTTTTGCTTTTTGTGAGGCCTACACAGGGGTGTTATTGACAGCTCCAGATTGTACAGACCAGGTTGTACAGCTCACCATGTCCGGGCATGGCCATGTGACCTGTGCCTGCAAGGGGTTGCACGGGCACCACCAGGTAGAGGTACAGATTGACTACTGTCTGACGACAAATGTCCACTGGAAACATGTCCCTGCTGGGAACATTCAGGGCCATGTCCAAATGGCCTGCTGTGTCCTGGTGTGGACAGAGCAGCACCAGCTGCACTGCTACTGCTACCGGCACTATGGGAGCGGGCATGTGAGGTGGCACGCTCACGTCAACCTGCACTTGGTGGTGTAGCTGGCCTATGTCCACATGGCCTACACCTCACTCCTACCAGATGTTCCAGCACAGACAGCTCACGCTTGCAGATTGCCATGCTACGGTCAAGGATTCCGACCATGTCACCCAATCGCCTGTCCAGAATATCAGCGATCTGCTATTGAGCATTTGCCAATGCCTGGATGTTGTAATTTAGGGTACAGATAGCAGCCCTCTGCAGCCTCTGCCCTTCTCTGTTCTGCCATTCAGCATGTGCCTGTGTCACCATTACAGTCTAGAACATGCATCTGGTGATACCAGCTGCTGCACTCTGTTCTGCAGGTGCATGTCTGCCAGAGGTCCTCCTATGAGCAGCACCGGCCACATGCCTGTGTGGCACATCTGCAGACATTACACTGACACCATGGTGTGGGGACACACCATCTGTAGCCACCACACGTTCCTGTTCCACGCTAACAGACGCTGACTGTCTTTCCTCTATGGCCACTGGTGATGCGGTATGTGTTGGCAGCAGAACTGTGTGCGGGGAAGAGGGGGACATAGCTGGGATGGCAACTATTGGCACAGATTCAACCCCTGACAACCCTGCCTGTACCTCATTCATATGTTCATCACTGATAGTATCTGTGGTGACACTAACATCAGATGGACCGCAGGAGGGTAACACACCTACATCACCTGTGAATGCAATGAAAAACTCTAAATTTCAATAGACACAGACACACACAGACACACACACACACACACACACACACACACACACACACACACACACACACACACACACACACAGACACACACACCAGCAAACTGGCTAAAGGACAGAACCCACAGGGTTAGAGTAGCTGGTGCCATGTCAGACTCCAAGCCGGTCACAAGTGGTGTCCCACAGGACTCAGTCCTTGGCCCCCTGTTGTTCGGCATCTACTTCTCAGAAGTACAGGCTAACATAGGAGGACTATGGCTGACAAAGTTTGCAGATGACTGCAAACTGGGAGCCATAGTGGAAAGTACATCGGACACAGATATCCTTCAGAGGGGTCTCACGAAAACTGATAGCTGGTGCCAGAGCCATGGCCTGAAGTTAAATGCCAAAAAGTGTATAGTCATACCCTTTGGGAAAAACAAGGTAACCCCAAGCTACCATATAGGTGGCAATCCACTAAGCACAGAAGAGGTTATCAGGGACCTGGAGACCCAGGTTGACAGTGGCCTTTCTTTTGACACTCACATTGCTAAAGTGGTTAGAAAAACCTTCTACATTGCCCACCTGATCATGAAGGGATTCACATCCAGATCAAGTGAGGTTATTGTTCCCCTGTACTCTTCACTTATCAGACCAATGATCGAGTACAATGCCCCATTCAGGATGTATTTCACCCGACACCTGCAGCAATTGGAGAGACCCCAAAAGTTCCTCACCAAAAGGATAAAGGGACTCCAAAATCTGTCATATACTGCCAGACTGAAGAAACTCCAGCTCTATTTAGTCGCATACCGTCTGCTCAGAGGTGACCTGTGCCTGACATACAAGGCCATGTCCAACCTGAAATTAATGGGCATGCTCCACCTCAAAAAATACAAATCTACCAGATCCATTAGAGCAAGCAACTTAAACCTTAGCACGGATATAAATAGGACATGCTGGAGGGATAGATTTGTCACCCAGAGACTCCCTATGTTGTGGAATAAAATCCCGGTCCATGTGAGGCAGAGCACCTCGCTGGCTCTGTTCAAGAGAAATCTTGACCGGTGGATGGGAGATCGTAGGTTTACCCCGGGAATCATCTCTGTGTCACTGCTGGACAGAGGCACAACAAACTAATGGGCACAGTATTTTTTAACATAAGGGTGGCATAAGCCACAAAAACTCTGGGCTAGGCTTATAAATGCCTTAGGGCAGATAGCCTTGTATAAACCTATGAACCTATGAACCTATGAACCATACATGTGATTTGACAGATGGCATGCAGCATGCCTGTGATACAGCTGACGGCATGCAGCTCAGACATTAATAGTGTTAGTAAGCATACCCCCTGGGGTGCACAATACAGCAAGTAGGTATCATATCAGTAGCCATGCAGTTCACACAATCATGGTAGTATACATATATCCCTGTGATACACCATGTGGACCAGCACAGGATAACAGTACACATGGCTGACGTGACCTTGACATGTAATCTGCTGACGTGTACATTAACATGCATACATGTCTGACACAGTGGTGTCCTGACATGTACAGCGTCATAATGGCCATAACATTGCTGTGTTGTCTGGATGCCCTACAGACAGAATGCATGTTTAGCAAATGTGCATGTGCATGGAAGGGTAGTGTGAGCCATCTACATTGCTCTACAGTGTGAAGTACAGACACTGTGCCATTGCATGGCATCATGAGGTGCCTATATTGCTATACAGTGCATAATATGTGCACATTGCATAGCCATAACTGCATGCATACCCATGACATAACTATGGATTGTGACCCATGATGCTGTGGTGTGTACACACCAAACCATGCTGTGTCATGTGACAGGCCACTGGAGGACCTACAGATGACACCCTTGCATGACAACTACAGAGTCTTAGCTGCCTGGCAACCATGTCCACACATAGCGTACTTGTCAATTCACCATGTCCAACATGACATTGCTGTTCCACACACACGAGATGCACAGCCAACGGTGATGTCCTACAGCAGCAAGGGAAATGTACAGTATCTGTGGCCTGATATGGTGTCAATGTCTGTGGAAGCTGTAGAGGTGACTACTGTCATGCTATGACACAGACGTGATGTTCAACACATCTCATATGGCAGATGTCAGTGACACCTCCACTTGCTGTGCACAGGCTTTTAGGATGTCCAGTGTACCACGTCAACTGTATAATTGGTCAACTAAGGCTATAATTGGACCATGTGCGGACAATGTGAAACAGGGTGTACACACATCACATCTACTGTGTTCCTACGTATCTCTGGCCATCCCCCATGGCCATGTGAGCACGTGTTGGACAAATGTGTGTGATGGCCATCTATCACACATGTCTGTGTTGTCCCATATGACATACACCCATAGATGTCAGGTATGTCACCATCCACAGGGCTATGCAGACAACAGGTTGTATGTGGGGTATGGTTTATGGGATAGTGTGACATTATTGCAGCCAATACACTACGTGTCTGGGACATGTCAGATGGCACATCACAATGTGTGCACCCATTACAGGGGCATATGACACAATAGTGACTCCTGTGGGCTGCCCATATCACAGCTCACTGTGTGGTACTGTTTCCGTACCACACATGTTGTTCCAATGTATAGTACATATGCCTCCATTGTAGAACCCCTCCACTGTTGTATGCACAGTTGACCACACATGTAGCAATGACAAATACTCTGGTTTTATGTCGGTGTATCATTACGTTTGTATATATTGCACATGGGTGGCCTGTGTGAATGATGGGTGACGCGACCTGTATATCATGAATGGAATGAACATCAAGTGTACAAGTGTTAACTGGCCACATGGTGAATAGATCTATGCTTTTACATGCCTGATACTGATGACAGTCTCACCTTCAATACACTCATGTCTGTGCAGCACACCAGAGGTACCTGTATAGGGGTGACAAAGCAGTATGAACATTATCCATGACTGTATGATAGCCACAGGGTGCACTGTGCATGTTAACACATTCACCTGTACAATAGCATATAGTGTGCACATGTGTGCATACACAGGATAGCATACTGTAGTATGCAGCATGTGTGTCCACATATCATGCATATGTTGTTACATTACATAATGTACAGTGACACATGAACGTAAATGGGATATAGTAGCCATATGTGCTGTACTGACTTACCAGGAAACTCCAGGCTCATTGGTTGGGAGACACCCACCTCCATGATGGCAGATAGTGTTTGTGGATGCTGTTTTGAGGGTGTCCCCAGACTGGCCAGTAACTCCTCAGTGTGTGTGAGTGGGGGCTGGGTTTGTGGCCCACCACCTGTTCCACCTTGTTCCCTGGCGATTGCAGTGGCACGCTGTTTTGCATGTCATATCAGGTCCGTGCAGTGTCTGCACACCTGCTGGTAGGTGCGGTTATGGCCACCCAAATCGTTCACCCTCCTGCGCTGATCCTGCTACAGGTCATCCCGCTGCTGGGCATGCTGTGGCACATGGCTGAACAACACCTCGTAGTTCTCATGGAGGAACGGGATGAGGACATCATCCTCCTGGCAGCTGTAGGCTGGAAGGCGTGTACAAGGCATTATCTGTAAGACATAATGATGGTGACAGGTCACAGTTTCAGAGATGTACAGAGATACAGGTGCACATACATTTCTATGACATCTAGTACATCTGCACAGTTATCTTTGTAAATCACCATGACACTGACACGACTGACGTGTTTGTGTCACACACATGTAACACCCGTTATGCATTAGATATCATCACCATATATGTGTGTCACCTCATTACAGTGTTCATACTCCATGTGAATGCTGTCTTGATGTGGGCATGTCTGTTTGCCTGCACTGGTGTTCTTACCTATCTGCACATGCCTGGATGTGTCCACGGTATTGCTGTTGACCTTGATGCTGTTTATATGTCACATATCAACACAGACACAGCCTTAATGGACTTGAGCAGTGACAATGCACACATACGCAAGGAAACCTGTACATGCATGTGTTTTGCCATATACATCTACACAACACTGTACAGCTGTTCAACATCCTGCCATGGATCACCTGTGTTGCACATGTGATAGACATGGGACAATGGCTAGTCGGACGTCATTCGCAGGGATGGTTATCAACCATAGCATGTATGGGCAAGGTTTTCTAGCTGTAACCGACAGCCATTATGCCACCGTGAGGTGCATCAGGGCCACATTACTGATCCAGACAGTTGATACTACATCTACCATGCGGCCATCACACCATGTATGACTGGGATGACATGCACAGCTTTGATGGACAGGGTTGCATGATATAGCGGGAGTATGTCACATGTATGGCACGGGGATCTGTCCAGCATGTGATGGTCCTAGTATTAGTATGGTGGCTGTCCATGTCGTATGTCTTTCAGATCAGGATATGGACGTATAGCATGTCAAGCATCATGGTGCAGCAAATGTCTTTATGCAAGGTAGACAGCATGCTGCATAGTGGAGGTGAGGATTGTGAAGGCTGGTATCGCCCATCCACGCATGGCCATTACCCCTTAAAGGTGATATGTGATCCAATATTGGTCACCCCAGTGCTGTATATGCCTGCCCAATGATCTCCGTGCTCATGGATGGCACCCTGTCATGACATGGGTACCTCGTATGACTACCTACGGGGCCTGTAGATGTCACCAAGTCAGGGAGGTGTACTGCACAGCACCATCCCTTACACAGTGTCCATAATGTTGACCACATCCTAGGTGGTAGTTAATGGGTACAGGGATGTTCACCTAGTGGTGACAATGCTGATATCATCCCTCAGACTGTGCACATATGTCACACACCTCACTCACACAGCCCATTCTGTATTTTGTTCACAACACTGACAGAGCTATTGCTCATAGGTCATGGCCATTCACATCCTTACATAAACAGATGCCTAACATTTGTCTGTGTGGTATGGGCTACAATGAGGGTGGAGTACAACACATTAACCCTCTTCTACTGTAGCTGGCACTGGTGTGATATGCACATGTCACTCTGGCACCTTTTGTAGTTGCGAGTCTGTCAACAGGCCACTGGTAAAACACTCCTGTGACATACAAAGGTATTTGTAATCAAACATCCGTACTGTCTTGTACATCTGTACTGCTAACATCTACAGTGATAATGGTTCATGGACATGCACACCGTACTCAGCAGGGTTATAGTACGGTGCCACCCATTATGACTGTCGTCACCACTTGTGGGTTGATATTATCCAACACCCTATCTGTATTGTATGTTCATGCTAGGCACTTGTTCAGAACTTGTGAACATGTCATGAGCTACTTATTTCTATAGCACCCATTCCACACCATTTCCCACAGGTACACTGGCTGTCTTAAAATTTCCAACTTGCTTACGGTACAACAGCTGTTGTACACACGTAACTCACATATCCTGTGAGACATGGTTGTATATACAGGCATGTCCAACTGTCACATACCAGTGCTATTGCCTGTCTATATGATGGATATGTCATACATGTGGCAATAGAGCAATTGTCTCATGTACACATTAAATGCTCGCCTCCCAACATATGACACTACAGCCTGTGGGGGATGCACTTATGCAGTCCTGCTGGGGGCAATGCTGTCACCAACCCTGACTGCACCTGACAGTCATGTTGGGATGTGTGACATTCGCAACACACCCCACACATCTTATAGTCTCACATGATCTCCACCACAGGCCACACATACGAGGACAACTCGTGCAGTACCTCTCCATACTCTGTGTAGGCACCAAAGGCAGCCCCCATCACGGAACACAACATCACCAGCTTATATCCCACAGACTCATGTGTGCCCATCACATACAGCCAATAGGGTGTTATAACATACACAACACACCAGTCATAGGTGACTCTGTAGGCAGTCACACTGCAGTTCCACACAGCAGGCTACACAAGGTGATAGTCGCTTACATCTTGCTGTCGGGGAACTGGTTCTGCAACATAACCTAACCAACATAACCTCACCAGGTATGATATGACTGTCATTCTCCATGTTAGTGTGACTGCCCTGAGATGCCACTTCACAGACTACGTGTGCAGGGACATGCAATAGCTCACCAGTCTTGTAGCCCTGAAGGTGTGGGCCAAGCCCTGGGGAGCATTATGCATTCATCCGGACCCGATACCACTGTAGAACAACTGACTGTGTCACTTCAACAGTTGTGTATGCTTCTGCTGTCATTCCACAGGCATCTGGTATCTGTCCGCTTTGACTGACCTGGTCAAACACAATGCTTTGGCACAGATGACCTGCACCTGTCAGCCCTGGGAGTATAGATCACATGTGAGGCTCTTGCTTCTATACTGCCTGTCTTGCACAATTTCCAATAACAGTCACCAGCGGAATGGGAACTGGCAAGCAAGACATGGGGTCATGCGACACAATGCTTGCATCTTCCTCTGTGATGCACGCAGGCAAGGCACACCTTATAATGCACCACTCCAATATCTCTGCAGTGACTGGGATCTGCCTCTAGGCTCTGCAGAGCACACCTGCAATGACAGGTTAAAGACAGACCATACCTTTCAGGCACATTCCTGGACCGGTGCACCCACAGCTGAGGTTTTCCCATATCCCACTATATTGTACACACATCCTCGCTAGTTACTTAGCACAATGCATCACAGGTACTCCACGTGCAACTAACTGTGTCCGGAACCGCTATACACATTGTAACCAGCTACAGATTCAACAACACACCCCACAGTTACCAGACTTCATTTGTTGGTGTACTGGACAGTAGGGCTCAGACAGCTACTACTGATGTGTGACCGACACTACCCCACACTTAACTGGGATAGCCACTCATGTACCGACACATCCGTGAGTCATAACCTCCACTCAGCTGGATCAACCCATACACACCACCTCCAAGAAAAACATTATCCTTGACATGAACACTACCAACATGTGACTGGTGTTCCACACCTGGGGTTATCCCCTCATTGGTGGATTCCGAACATATGCCAATCACCCTTGTTAGCCACAGCCCGGCACCACACCCTTCATGGCATACACAGTACATGATTACTACAACACCTACTACAGACGTCTTATGACAGTGGTTGTTGATAACATGACACCCGTGCAGATGGACAATGCACATACAAATGCTGAAACATACCCCAGTGCACTGCATTAGCATGTACAAGACTGCATGGATCATGCTATTCCACACAGAGCCATGATGGTACACACCAGATAACAGACGCCACTCTGGTGGTCAAGTTCCATAGACATAATGTACAACAACAGGTGAAGGCTGTTGCACAGTGGTGTACAATCCCATGGGTGGAATAGCTCACTGGTCAGCTTCGGTAGGGCCACGGGATCCCTCATCACATACTCCAAGACTAGCTACGTAAACATTACTATGACACATTCTGGGGTGTACCACAAGGCATTATGGTGGTATGTCAGTAGTCAATGGCAATACCCACATCTGCTCTCACATACAACAGTCACTCAGGAATATTACAGACCCAGGTGATGTAGGCAACATGCTGGCGGATGGATTCAATACTAACATTACACCCTCACACTCAATACAGGGCCACAATCCATGCAGGAACATTATGGTGTCCCTGCGGTCACACCAAACCAGTACTGACCTGCACTCTATATGTCCTGGGACACTGGCCCCATGTCACCTTCCAAAGTCCCAGGCTGTGATGTCCACAAACCTCTGAATGACATGTCTCCCCACTAGGCCACCATATTCAGTAATAGCCTTGTATCAGATATTGTGGCCCCTGAATGGCACACAGCAACATTTATCACACTCCACACAGGTGGCGTCACAATGCACGTGTGGGACTATAGTCCTACACACCTGACTGGACTGTTCTACACAGCTATGGGGCACATCATCATGGACGTCATTCACAGAGACATTGTTGGACTTATTAGGGCCAGAGCATGGCCCCTACACCTGGTGGACTCCTTTCATACAGTTACCAGGGTAGTTGATGACGGCACGGGGGTCCACACATCCTACATTGTCCTCTCATTGCCTTACAGCACCGTTCTCCATTCTGTTATTGACAACATACACATCCACCTGCACATCTTACCCTATGTCTCAGGATGTTATGCAATGTGGCTCATGAACAGGACACACACAATGAGGGTAGCATACCATAGTACCTACTGCATTTCAGTTACACTTGGCATACCACAGTCCTCAGTCATAGGGCCCCTCATGTTCAGTATATGCTTCCCTGAGGTACAGGCTAGCACAGAGGGACTTTCCCTGCCTAGCTTTACAAACCCCTGCATACAAAGCACCATGATTGATCCACCAGCTGATACTGACTCTATCTATACAGGTGTCACTGTGACAGATACCTGATATGAATATCATGGCCTCAAGCTGCATGAACATCACCTTTGCATTACACCATTCACCCACTGACTATCACATAGGTGGTAGTCCCCTACATACATGTCACATTGTACATGTTTGTAATACACACATATGTTGCACCCACTCCTGTGGTTACCGTATTGCTACTGTGGCGTGGATATCCTTCTACGTGGCCACACTTATCTGTATTGAGTGTATAGCTGATACATAGGCACCCATTGTACTTCTGAACCCAAGACTTCTGCACACATTCAAGGGTACACCACCCCGTTTAGGGTGTACCTTACACAACAGCTACAGTTTTCCATACCACAACATTAACATGCCTTAACATTTATTGAGCTCTGACAGTTGAAGTATGCGGCTGAACTATGGACACCACGTCTGTACACATTTGCATACTACATACCCAGGGGTGACCTCTGCTGAACAGACAGGGCCCATGTCCACAACAATATTAATGGATATACCCCACATACGCGACATAAGCAAAAGCCACTGTGAGCAACATGCCCATGGATATGTGCACACATGCAACGATGAGTGGGATGTGCTTCAGGGTTTCATTCCCAAACTGGACACTCACCATGCTTTGGAACATGAGTCCTATGTACATCATGCAGGGACACTCAGTAGCACTGTTCATGTGATACCTCCCTTGGTGGTTGGGAGACACATGTACGCCAGGTATCACTGCAGTGGCTGTACTATGCAGAGGTGCAGGTAACACATGGCTCTGCTGTTCACAGGACACTACCCTAGAGAGGTGCCACTGGTGTGAACACTGTAGTTGTGCTTACACATACACTTGCCAGACTGCATAGTACCCCACTATGAACCTGTGAACCTATTACATGTCCTTTGTCCATGGTTACTTGGTAGCCCTTCCATTTAGATTAGCTATCATGCTATTACAATGTCCCATGCCTACAAGCCATATGTATCCTGTTATTGTACATGCCAATAGACAATACATTTGGTATGCATGATATGCCTGTTATGCTGTGTAGAATATCGGACATATCTACCTAAAATACTATACATTACACATATTTTACATAGTATCCCATAATGCAAAGCATACTTGCACAGTGGGACCACCTTACACATGTCATTGCCGTTATATGCCCATACGCATGCGACTGTGACAGTATATCAACATATACTATCCCCTGCTATGGCACGTACTTGTTGGACATACCCTACCACTGACAGCGGGTTGTATGGAATTGTTCTGTTTAAAGCACTCATGTAGCATCCCTTGTGGTGTCTGTGATGTGTATCTTGTGGCCCACTGCTGGATGCACAGTTTCTGCAAGCGTTAGTATGCTCAGCAAGACAACACTACATAAATACCTTTTCCCACTTTATGCATTGTGGACACTTTTAATTAATGCAAACCAGGCTATACATACAGTAAATAATTAATACAAAACATGCTATACATAAACTTACATACTGAGTGTTCTACATACCTTGTTATCATTCCGGACTTTCGTCTCTATCTCTCTCACACTGCTTATCTCTCTCACACTGCTTAAACAGGTATATGGTTTGAGCATACGGTTTGAATGTCTGGCAAGTCATCCTTATATACGTCAATACCTGTAACGTGGTTTCCTGCCGCCAATTGATGTTCCTGAGTGACTAATTACTTGCACATCAGCTGTGCAGCTACTCCATTTGCCAATTACGCAGCAACAGTGAGGTATAATTGAATTCTCCACTTGGACATTGCCCATTTGCCCTACCTTTGGGGAGACGGCCTGTATTGTGTTTTGTTGTGTGTAATTGCAACTGCTATGTGTAGAGACTAGTATACTTTGGATTCATGTCCCCCGTGGATTGTGTGTGACAGCTAGAGTATGTAGTTCAACATGTGGGTGTACCTGTCATCCCAACCGTCTGATAACGGACTATTGCAAACATAACCTGTAACATCGCCGTTTGTTCCATTATACAATGGCTACAATTATGCATGGCACCTTTAATTGTGTCTCTCACAAGGTATGTTGACGGTTCTGCAGATGTAATTGACTGACTGGATGTTTGTGCTGTTATTACAGTCTGTATTGCTATAGTTTCTAGTGTGGGGGATGTCGGTGGGTGTACGTAGCATATACAGGTGTGTGGGGCTTGCTTTTCTACATATTCCATATATATGTGTGTGGGCTCCATCCCTAATTAAAGAGCTATCAGTTAGTAGACTTATCTTACAGGATTTTACATTGGGCCATTGTTAACTGGTTTCTATATAGTATGCAGGTGAGGTTGATACTTCCATACCTCCGGAATTGCAGCGATGTGTAAAGGGATATGTCTAAATGACAGCTATCCCGTGTATTTCTGTCCCAGATATTTGCAGTCATTGCGGTTTTGTTAGTAACAGAACCTCTTTGCCATGGGTTGCCACCTTTTCATATGGCCATTGTTGGACACTTGCGGGACACACAGAGGTGTTTACAGGCTGACACATAGCCACGGTCAGTGCACAGGATAGCACATACTTTTATCCTCAATACATACCTATTGTTGTGGGACTTTGGCTACTTATCATATTGCATGTAACATTTATGTTTCTTACATACAGGCATAACTATTTAATGCAACTGTTACATGATATATGGGACATATTAATGTCCTACAATCTCAGACATTTGCCCTTTGTTATGTTTTATGTCAGGACACACCTGCCCAGGGAGGAGCTGTCCCTCCTAATGTGGGATAGGGATAGGTGGTAACCGTATGCCTACGGCTAGCTATACCCACACCTACCGTAATGATCTACCTCCGAGAGTTGGCACTAGCAGACACACGATGCAGCCACACACACACGCACACACACACACACACACACACACACACACACACACACACACACACACACACACACACATTACAGTCATACGGAGATGCACACGGCACCCTCAACACACACATACACAGACTACGGCACTCACAAACACAGTTGAACACAGTACCTACTACGTGGACTGCAACACCGGCAGCGGTAACTACATGTCCCTTCATATCGTCATACTATTACTCACGGTTGTACTGTTCCGATACTGTGTTCTTTCGGTCCTTCAGCCTCGTGGTTACGCGTGTCGGTATGTTACACATTCCATAGTTGGCGGTATCCTATTTATTTGTATCCTATTTATTTGTACCTCCAAGGTGTTATAAATGTCGTTGACTTATCTATATATATTTGCAGATATCATTGAATCCGTATATATCAACATATATCACTCTATCACTCTTTCTATCTGTATTATATATATGCATATATGTGTACATATATATATATATATATATATATATATATATATATATATATATATATATATATATATATCTGACAGGGAAAGTGACAGGCAAGCTACACGTTTCATTGTGTACTTGTCGGTGTATACTGTTTCCTGGACTCCGCACGTTTGTGTCTGTACCTGTCACATTATACACCTGCCATAGGTTAGGGTTACCAGCTGTCCCACTTTGCAAGGGACAGTCCCTCTTTGGGCAGTTGTGTCCTGCAAAATATTTGTAAACATGGCAAATGTGCTGAGATTGTAGGACATACTTATTTCCTATAGTTTATGTAATAGTTGCATAAAACAGTTATTCTGTATCTGAACCACCTATATGTTATAGAAACAGAATAAGTAAGTAAACATTACAAGAATAAGCATTTATCTAGGCAAAACAGTGAAGTTCTGATTTTCGTACTGGCTGGGTGTATGTGTCGGCCTGCAGGCATCTGATGTATGTCCCACATTGGTCATTTGCAGAGGTGGCAACCCTACCATAGGTACATCTTGGCTAGCAATAGTGTTAGGTGATTGTATACATGATTGCGTGTTCTACTCCTGGCAGTGGTCGTTTTACCCTTCAAAGCAGGTGCTATTAGTACAGGGGTGAATAATGCTGGTTTCACCTGTTCTGGACATCACTGACCATGATCTGCGCGATATTCAGAGAAGCTTATCACTGTTTCGCGCATATCTGTATAGTCATATTTAAACATCGCTTACCAGCAGTGGGCAACGCATATTTTTGCTAACTTGTGCTAAACATGATCTGATGACCTGCATCCGACATGCATTACTTGTGCCTTCAGGATTACGTTACATCCCTTGCAGGACGTGGGACTGGGAACATGCACGACGGTCACTGCATTTAACACATGGATATCTGGGATATGTATACGTGTTATGTCGTTTTGTACGTGGAGTATACTACGGCTGTTACTCCATACTGCACTCACATGGGTAACTCAGTTAGTTTACATATTGATGAGTCCAGTTAATGGTGTGTCCATGTGATGTTTACTAGATGTGCTCCAGCATTGGGTATGTATATCACAGTGAGCTACACACGATACTGTGCTACACCTTCAAACGACTGTAGGTGGGGCATGCTGGGGTGACGAATACCTGTCATGGGTACAACCCATGCCTTGACACAACATCCATGATTTTATTATGTGGAGCCCCGCATTAACGCAGCAGGGACTCCGTGTTGAGTGTGTGCAGAACAGTGCTTACACACATGTGCTCCAGCGATTGCCTCTGCTCCACTAATCGACAGTTGGTTACTCGATGTTATGGCGACAGCGGACACTGTTTGGCCCATTTGGTGTATGGCCTCTGGCAATTGGCTGTGTACCTACCGATGTACCTGGGAACCTATACACACAGCGTCACCATATGCTGATAGGCGCATGTACTATTCAGGTGTTGACATTCTGTGTTCCAATAGCTGCTGTGTGTGCAATGTTTGAGGGCTGCCTATGTCAGATTCACACAGTGGGCCACCTATACATTACAATTTACAGGTGGTCGTGTTTGTGTGCCATCCATTTTACTGTGTGTGCAGGTGGAGAGGTGTGTCAGTCCGTAGGGGCCTACACTGTCAGAGCATGTGCTATACATTCCCTCTTTGCCAAAGTGCAGGCATATTGGGCACACCTCCATCTGCCTACTAGGGCTGGCACAGTGTGTTCATGGTCTGAATCCCTCTGTGTCTGTGATGGCTTTGGCAATTGCAGTGGGCTATGAGGGCCTTCACCATTTTGTCCCTGCTGCAGCTGTTTCCGTGGGATCATATTATGTAGCATGGCACAAACTATGACAATGTGTGCACATGTGTCTGGAGAGTGCTGCAAGGCTCCACCAGATGTGTCCAAGCACCGGAACCATGATTGCAGCATCCCGAACACATGCTCTATGATGATTCTGGTTTGTGCGTGTGTCTCATTATGGCGTTCTTGCACTGGTGTGTGTGCATTTCTGATGGGAGTCATAATCCACGGCTCCAGTGCATAGCCAGCATCCCTCACAAGGTGGCTATGTGGGATGTCCCCCCTGACAAATACCTGATACAGCTGTGAGGCATACCAGATATGGGAGTCATGGTAGCTTCCAGGGCTGCCAGCACACACATCCATGATAATGCCCTGGGCATTGCACATAACCTGGCAGTTGATGGAGTGGAATCCCTTGTGGTTTATGTAGCGCCTACCATGCTCACCGGATGGTGACTTGATTTGTATGTGCATGCAGTCTATCACACCCAGTACATCCGGGTAGTGTACCACATGGTGGAAGTGACGAATATTGCTGGCCAACTCCTCCTGAGTTCGGGGGAAGTATATATGATCATTGGCATGTGGTAACATGGCATCCAGGAACTGGTGTAGTACCCTGGATGCCGATGCCTGTGAGATCCCCATTATATCTCCAGTTGGCCTTTGAAAAGTACCTGTGGCTAGTATTCCAAGCTTACACATACCTTTGTGTCTACTGGGATGGGTTCCCCTCTGTTGCTTCTGGTTCTCAGGCATGGCCGGCACAGCTCCACTATTTGCTGTAATATGTCCCTGTCCACCCTGTAACGCTCTACTATCTCCAGATCATGTAGCCCCTGGTAGGTTACCCTTGGTCTGAACACTCTTCTCCTCCTCCGGGGCCTGCGGTGGTTGTCGGCATCCTCCTCCACAACACAGTCAGTCTCTAACACATGCTGATGAATCACAGATATGGCAGCTCCCAACGTATACATTTTAAAAGTTCCCCATGTGTTTACACCTATGGTGCAGTGTTTGGGAATACACAGGTGTGTGTAGGGTGCTTTCACACTTTATACTATTGTGCTGTGAACACTGATGATGTCATAGGGTGTGTATGTACGATCGTAGCTACAGGGTATCTTATGTGTTTTACTACCGGAACAACTACTGCGGTGCCTTTGGTGTTGAATTACATTTGGCTGCCGTGGATTACCTCTTGACCTTCCCTTTACATTTCTGCATGTTCCACCTACCATTTTCTGGCATGCATCCAGCAGCCTGCTTTCATTTGTACTTTCCTAGACCAGGCTTATCTTGCGTAATGTGTGCTATTGCCGGTCTACTGTCAGTTTGCTTTGCTCTGCTATGACAAATCTCCTATCTTTGCAATTGAATGTCTCCCCTCCTTTCTTTGCATTCCAATGCCTCCCCTATCCTGTTTTGCAGGTTTCTATGAGCAGACTTGTCAGCTGCCGTCGATTGGCCACCGTGAGGTGATTGGTGTTAATTGCTCATTAGTACTCCAATTACCCTACTTCGGCATTTCCTTCTTTTCTTCCCCTGACCTTCCTGTTTGTGCTATTATTTGCGGCGCGTGCATCCACTTACCAGGTTTCGGGCATGTTTTCATCCCCGTACACATGCGCTTTCAGGCACCATGTGTGTTCTCAGCTAAATGGTTCTATACCTTCCTCCTCACCCCTGTCCGGTAGCTTTGCTTAGCAATGGCCAGGCCAGATTTGCATTGCTCCAATGTGCTTACTGCTACGGTGGCACACCCCTCTGCTGATGTCATGTATCTCCTCTGAGCCACTTCTCGGTGTTATTGCGCTGTGCCATATGGTACAAGCTTCATCCGGTCGGGACGTTTGCGATTCAGTATTACCTGCCTCATTTGCATGGTATTGACTACTAATTCATAGTTTCCACACCGAACATTGTCGCAGGCCCTTAGCAACCCTTGCACCTTGGTTGTGGTGTTCCATGCCTACCATTGCATATTATGGTGTAAACCTGATTTGTATTACATTGCGATTTTATGACATTTTTATATCATTTCTTTATGTTCCTGTTTGCGCACACATGCCCTGCGGATGTACTGTGTGTTACTGTGGACATGACATTAAATGTTGTTTTTTAGGTGTTGTGCATCTTTTCTTATGCCATTGGCTGTGTATTTAGCCATTGGCATATGTTAACTTTGTAATACATGAGTCTGGTCCGCTTCCATAGCTCAGATGTTCTGTTTGGGAAAATGTAAACCATGTTTTTTGGTTTACATTTCCGTGGGCTTACGCTACGCCTGCACAACTTCCTGAATAGCTATCAGCCTTCATTTGCATGGTGCGACACTGTGCATGGGGTGATTAGCATACCTATGCCGTGGGCTGTGCAGTTCTGGTGTACACCGGTAGTGCACGTGGAATTGGATTGTACCTGAATCGCTCGACGACCATATTTGGCGCTATTCCACCTACGCTATGCATGCACCTGACGCAAGCTTCATGAATCCCAGGGACAGTACATAAAAACAGTATATAGTGAAAAGGCATGATAAAAATATATATATACATGTATATAGAGCATACTAAGTAACTACATATTAGGACGTACTAAATAACAGTATGTTAAAACATACTAAATAGCTGATAGCTGCCTTAATGAAAATGTATCATATTATAGATAAATATGTACAAATATATATATATATATATATTTATATATATATATATATATATATATATATATATATATATATATATATATATAAATAAATAAAATATATAAATATATTCTCAGAGAGAGAAGATATAATAAAAGGGCTTGAAGTCTTGAAAAATATGTTTTTCGAGAGAGGGTACCTATCTAATATAATTGAACCCATTATTGTGGAGGTCCTTGGTGAATGGGGGAAGGGATACAAGCCCTTATTGGGTAGTGCATGTACTGTAGTTGGATCTAAGATGGATAGAACTGTTGATGGAATGGATAAAACAGGGAATGTGTTGGAACAGGACAGCCTTATGAATTCAAATATTAGGAATTATAATCAGGCATGTGGCATTCAACACAGCCCCCTGTCTAACCAGATCAAACAGATTGTATACAAAAATTGGGGTATATTTAAGGTAAATAATGAGGTGTACAACAAGGAGGGGGTAAAACCCATTTTTTCTATGAAGGTTGGCAGTAACATTAAATTAAGTTTGGAGAAAATTAGAGTGGATGGGCCACCTGACAGAGGTAATACTAAACCCTGTGGGCATTGTTCTTATTGTGGGTATATTCTTCTGGTACCTTTGGTAACCTTAAAAAATAGAATTGGTAGTGTTATATATTTTAGGAAAGGGAACTGTTATACCAACAAGATAGTTTATATTGCATTGTGTAACACCTGTGATGGATTTTATATTGAGAAAACAGAGAGAGCCCTGAAATGTAGACTATATGAGTATTTATATGAAATCAAACACCAGAAGGAAACCAATGCCCTCTACAGACATAGTCAGGTTTGCAGTGAACATACTGGCTTTAAATTTGCCATTGTGGATTCAGTGAATCTGTATGTGAGGGGGGTGGGGGAGATTGGAAAAAATACCTATATAAAAAGGAATTAATGTGGCAGCTTAGGTTGGCTACAAACTTTTATCCTGGATTAAATGACCATATATCCATATTTTCAGTTTTAAAGGAAAGGGCTAATCAAATTAGATAGTATATATACCTTCTTTTTGAATGTAGGTTGAGTTCATTGACATTAGCAAAACATAAAATAAATACATAGTGTGTATATATATATATATATATATATATATATATATATATATATATATATATATATATATATATCTATATATATATATTTTTTTATTTTTTTAATTGAATTTACTTTATGTATAGTTCTGCTTAGATGAAATTTTCTGTAAAATTATGAATTATGTGAATATATATGTAATATAATATGAAAAATGTATAAATAAGAACATTGGGAGAATTTTTTTGATATATATAAATTTTACTTTTAAAATTTAACACTTTGGTACTTGGTGCTTTAAATGTTCAAACATTGATTAATTAGTGTATTAATTGATTTGCAGTGTTTTGTGGGAGACTATTTAAATGTGGATTGTAATTTTGGGCAGTTTTTCTGATGAAGTTATTTTAACATGATGAAAGTGCTTAACATGATTTATCTTGGATGATTTTATACTTTTTATTACATTAAATAACCGTATCTATGGTTCCTTGGTGCCTTTTTTATTTGGTCTATATGACTTCAGCAAAGTGACAGTTCAATGAACAGCATTTCATTGGAAATGCCACGCCTGTGCCCCCCCCCCCACTTCCCGCTAATTGTATATACCAACTCCAAGATCGTGCTACAGTGGGGAAAGAGCAAATTTCACGATCCTAACTGTACCACGATCTCAGTATGAACAGTTCAATGAATGGCACATTCAATGTTAGTGAACTGAAAATACCATTCACTGAACTAAATTTTCATTGAAGTGATATAGACCCATTATAAGCATGTGGTATGTATACATCAGAACAGTACTGTTATTGTAGCATTAAAAGTTAGAGACAACTTATTTGGTATTTAATACAGTTGTATCAAATAGGGTGTGCAGATCTCAACTGTAAAAGAAAGTATGCATGCCTTAGTCTGTAGCACAAAGCAACAGTTCCATATTCTCAAATAAGAGTGAGCATGCAACTCTGAACTGTAAAAGGAAACTATGAATGCATTAGTCTGTAGGACAAAAAAAAAATACAGCATTAGGGATTAGACATAGGTTTTGGGTTCAAACACCACTACTCCCAAATATACAGTACTGTTCTTTTCAACATTATTGGAATGTAACTCCAGACCTCTATACCACAAATGGCCTGCTGTAAACTGTAATCAGTTTAAGGTGGACATGCATATGTGCAATATATGCACACATCATGGATTGCTTGCTGCAATCTGTACTAGAGTGTGCATCTGTTTTGAACTGGGTAGTCTTAAAAGTAATAAATACATCTATTAGGAGTTTGTAGGCATTAAAAGTAAAGGTAACAGAATAGAGTTAAATAACTGTATCAATGCTTTGTATGTCACGTATGAAGTTATTAATGTTATCCCTCTTTTTTCTCTCACCCCAACCCTTATCTTCTGTTTTTTTAACTATGTTTCTTTTTACTTTAATTTTGTTTTCCCACAGTACAACTGAGTAGACATGTCCCACAGGATCAGCACCATTGCCCAGCACATCTGGGATGCAAAATTACAGCACCCCTTCTGCTGCCCCTGCACTACCTAGACTGTCAGGTACTTCTGCCATGCAGCATGCGCCAGTGGTTCCCTCTAGAAGCAATGGTGGAGGTGGTGAATTTATCACCCATGGCAAACTGCCAGGGTTAATGTATAGGATTGTGCATCGTACTGTTGGGCCACACCAATGCCAAACAGGGCTCCTGCTCTCCCTTCTTGTACAGTCCAAATTCATCTAATATTATGCATATATGATCATTTTTTTTACTGTTGAAGAAATGGACAGCTATGATTTTTTCCAACATCCCTCCTGCACATTCCTTTCCTGTGTTTACTTTGTTTTTCCCCCTGCTTGCTCCCCATTTCACCATGGTCCTAACTTCCCCATTTCTTTTCTTTAAAGCTTAATTGCACGATGGTGCTCATTGAGCACCAACATGAAGCAGCAGTGAATGGGGTCTATATTAGATCAGAGAATGCTTAAAAAAGCTAACGCTGATTGATCGACCTTATGTAAGCAAAAGCTTACAATCTCCTAGGAAAAAAATCGCTGATCCAAAACACATACACACAACACAAGCACACCAAACAAACAGAAATCCACACACATACACCTAAAATCTGACACCTAACCCTACACTAAACTATGCACACACCACCAACTATCCACTTACCTTAACCCAAACCCTAACCCTAAGGTCCATCACTATCGCACTCACATCACCCACTCCCTAACCCTAACTCACCTAAACCCGCCCTAATCCTCACGTTCACACAATCGCACACATACCTAACCCACACCCTAACCCTAACTCACCTAACCCACCCTGACACTCACATCCACACAATCACACACTTACCTGAGTCTGACCTGTAACTTTCCACCACAGCACTGAAAATACAGAAGCAACAGAAACGGACAACCAAATTCTTTCCCTAGGAAAAAATTTGGGTTTCTGTTGCTTCGACATTTTGAACATTCGCTTAAATAAGTTTGATCAATCAGCATTCGCTTGTTTAAGCATTCACTGATCTAATATAGACTCCAGTGAATGGCAGCAATATGAGTAACTGTATATAAAAGTATCATACACACTTGTAAAAGTACTATCTACACCCATATTTGAACCCAGAAACATCTGCCTTCAACAGCAAAGAATTAACATGTTCTGCCACAGAGTCAGTTGAATAGTACATGTATTTTATAAAATTAATAACTGTCACAGTTTAGGAAGGATTTCGCTTTGTACTCCCCAAAACGTGGTCCTCATATCACCACTGTCTTATCTTCCCCATTAATTTAGTATAAAGCATTATTGCAAAATCTCCATTAATTTTGTATAAATCATTATTGTGCGATGCCCATTTATTTTCTTTGTAAAGCATTATTGTGGGATGGTGCACATCGCACACCATTGCTAAGCAATGTTCATACAAAAGCAGTTAAATGTATTGCATACAGCTGTATTCAGAACCAGTACCATCTGGCCCCAAAAAGGAACACATGACTGCATTAAATTAAGTAATACCTGCAGCCAGAGAGTCAGTTAAGTAGTAAGTGCATACAACAGCAGTTATGTGTGTCATGTGCTATTCAGTCTGTAAAATACATCTGCTATTCAATTGAGTCTGTGGCATGATCTATTAATGCAATGATCTATTCCTTGTTGGGGTTGATAGCACTGGATTTGAATCCAGGTGTATGTACCAGTTTCAAATACTTTTACATATAGATCCAATAACCCATCGTCTAATTTGCTCCACTTAACATCGCGCAAATGTGATGCTTGAAGGTGCTCAGTGCCAAGCACCATACATGCATGATGGTAAGCATCATGCAACACTTTTAAACAGTGTGTCTGTTGCCAGTAAAAGCAAGAACTGCTATTGGCAGGAAACCAGCATTCCATATTGGTCTTGATCCATGTTAGGTGTGGCAGGTTTTTCTGGTAAAAGAGTGAGATTTTTGCTGAAAGATGGGGTGTTCAGGAGTCCAAAGTGTTTGTTGGACACCTAGTGAAGGAACATGGGCCCATGTGATTGTAGAAGAACTATTTTGCTTCAGATTATATATCAGATGCATGGAATAGTCTTGTTCGAACTGTGACCAGTGCTACCGGTATGCCATGCACTGGTGAGCAATGTAGACACCACTACAATGATCTACAGAGTAGGAACAGGGATACCCTTGAATATTGGATTGAGGAATGTAGGACTGGGGACACACCACAGATGTGTAAGTATCAATTTCAGAGAGTACTTGTAAAGGTTCAAAGCTGAATATAGTCAAGGCTGGTATTCTTAATGGCATTCTGTTCTGTTCTGGTTTTTCCACAGCTGCCACAGAGAGAAAACCGAATATGAGAACTTATGGTACTAGATATGCACGGATGTGAGAAGCATGTGGTATGTATGCATACAAACAGTACTGTTATTGTAGCATTAAAAGTTAAAAAAAAGCTATTTTTGGTTTATTATATAATTGTATCAAATTGAGCGTGTATCTCTCAACTGCAAAAGGAAAGTATGCATGCTTTGGTCTGTAGGCCAAAACAACATTACAGTATTAGAGATCAGTCTGAGGTTGAGGGTTCAAAAACACACTTCCCAACTATACAGTGCTGTTAAGTTTTCATCAGTATTGCAATGTAACTTCAGACTTCTATACCAGTGGCACAAATGGCCTGCTATTAACTGTAATCAGTATAATTGGAACATGCATATGTACAATATATGTAAACATAAGAGGATCGCTTGCTGCAATCTGTAGTATACTGTACATCTATTAACAGGTGTGTAGTCTTGAGAGTAGAAAAGGTATTTGTTAGGAGTTGGCACTCTTAAAAATAAAGGTAACATAATAGAGTCAAATAAGTGTATCAGTGCATTGTATGTCATATATGAATTTACTGTTATTCCTTTTTTCTCTCACCCCAGCCCTTATCTTCTCTCCCTCCCCACAGCACAGTGGGGTACACCTGCCTCACTGGATCCTCCTGCCCCCACTCCACTAGATACAGCACCGATGCCCAGCACATCTGGGATGCAGCTTGGCAGCACCCCCTCTGCTGCCCCTGCACTACCTGGCTACTCAGGTAGTTCTGCCCCACAGAATAGGCCAGTGGTTACCTCAGGTAGCAGTGGCAGACATGGTGATTTTATCACCGGAGAAGAACTGCCAGTCAAGATCGGTGCATAGGATTTTGCACCATACTGTTGCTGCACACCTATGCCGGGTGGAGTGGCAGTTCTCCATCATTGTACAAAATACCATGAGGAGACACAGATGTCAGACACTGCAGCCATCTGCGCAGTGAGGTGACAGTGATGACAGTTCAGTTGGTGAGGACTCGATTCTGTTACCCAGCCTGATGACCATAGGTTTTTGATTTCCCCACCCTCACCATAACCACATTGTTCACCAACCTCTTGTGTCCTTCACTGTCCCTGTGTCTTGTCTGTATGTCCTGTCTATCTGTGATTGCTTCCTCACATTCCCATCCTACCTGACCCAGGCATCCCTATGTCTCTTCCCCAACATCCTTCTCTCTCTCCCTCTCGCTCTCAAAAAAATGGCAACTGTCTCACAAAACAAATTTGTCCCATACATAGCTCTCCATTTTGAAAGTGTGTCTTCTTGACACACTTGATTCGGTGAAATTGACTGTACTCAATGAATTGTGTTGTTGTCACCCTCTCTGCAGATGCAACAGTGCAAATTTAGCTAATATTCTGCAAAGATGATCATTTTCTACTGTGGAAGAAATGGATACCTATGGTTCTTTCCTACCACACTCCTTCACAATCCTGCCCTCCTTTCACTTTGTTTTCCCCTGCTTGCTCCTCATTTCACCACTTTCCTATCGTCCCCATTTCTTTTCTTTAAAGCATAATTGCTTGATGGTGTGTATCACACACTAACACAAAGCAACGTGGAATGACAGCAATATATGTAAATTTATTTTAAAGTGTTACAGATGCTTGAAAAGTACTACAAAGTACTACCTACACCCATAAGTGAACCCAGTAACATTTGCCTCCAGCAACAATGCATTAACACGTACTGCCACAGAGTCAGTTAATTTGCAGGTATATTTTAGAGACGCAATACAATCTGGTAGGCTTTAGTAATGCAGCACAAGATTGCACACTGCTTAACTATATGCAGTCCTGCTGGCTGACACGCTATAGAAATCTATATATCTATGTTGTATTACTGTTTTTTACTGCCAAGTTCCTTTTTATGACATAAAAATACATTGGAAACATTAACAACTAAGGTAATCTTGTAACATGCAGAAATACAACTAATAACCCATACACCTAACAAGTGTTATGTGCAAGGCTAAGGAAGGCATCAGCATGGACCTTATGCATAGGAACATAGTTGATCTTCTACATACTTGAGCTGTACCTTGTATGCAGTGCTCAGGCTTAAGACACATTTCCTAAAGTGTGATAGTTGGTATGGCGTCAGTAAAATATACCTGCTAATTAAATGACTCTGTGCAGCATGTGTTCATGTACTCAGTGTAGTAATACATATGTTTTTGGGCTAGACAGTGCTGATTTCAAATACAGCTTTATCTAACCTTTGTAACCGCTTTTTGCTGTTGCTGCACATTGGTGGGCAATGTGTGCCATTGCTCAATAAGTTGTTAAAGAAAAGAAATGGGGAAGACAGGAAAGTGGAGAAATAGAGTGCAAGCAGGGGAAGAAAAAAGTGAAAGGTGAGCAGGAATGTGCAGGAGGGTGGTAGGAAAGAATCATAGCTACCCATTTGAACTAGTCCATTACTTTAAAGTCTGAGGTTAATACAGAATTAGAAATGACACAAGACACCAAGGCTCAAACTTAACAATTTATTAAACAAAAACTTACTAAATAAACAGGAAAGCTAATAAATCATGTATAACTAATAAATCATATACTTACAAGCATATGCATAAACAAAATTATCTTTGCCACTGATAGGGAGACTTCAATCCTATTCAGTCCAGCTATCTGTTCAGTTAAGGCAGGGACGACACTGGCAAAATGGCTCTATGCTCAGTTCAGGCTGATGCTGTGATCAAATCCGGATGATGATGATTTTCATTTTAGCCTTTGAGCTTTTTAGTCTTGAACAAACAATAAGGTCAATAGGTTTAACTAATGACATATATATCACAAGCTTATCATGAGTTGATGGAATATTTTAGAAAATTACAGATCATTTCCTAAGTTGTAAACAAGTCTCGTAATTTCCGGTCGTATGCCTTACTTCCCTTTTCTAAAGAACAGTTAGCTCACAAACTTGTGATATAGTTCCTCATTGGAATCCCCCAAAGTCTGGTAAACATCTTTTAAGCTGATACAGGTCAACAAAAGTTCAGTTATACCAGTAATTAGTGAGCAACGCCTGCTCTTAAGGATATTGTATTGTTACAATATTAGCAGCATATAGCGAGGTAGCAGCATGTCAGATCCAGCAATAATCAAACATACACAGTAGTATGTGGCTCGAGGCATAACAAAAAACAGGTAGACTGTGTGGATCCGTCACAGACCACCCCTTGCATTGAGCAACGTATGCTGTGTATCCCTTATGACAGTTAAAACTGACAACATCAATTTGTATCTTTTCATTACTTTACAGTAAATGCAGCATGACACTAAGCAAAATAACACTGAAACTATTGTGGTCAATAGCAAGGGATGCAACGACAAATTAAACCACACTGAAGCTTTAGATGACCACATAAAAATATCATACCAGTGCGAAACAGTTATATCCTGCATTTTATTTGCAATTTTTACAATGGTACTTTTATCTTTAATCATTTTAATCACTGTTTGATGCGCATCATTTAGTGTGTTATTTAATAGTTGCAACACTATTTGTCCTTCCTGCTTAATCTGTAGAAAGTCCGGGTGGACTAGAGATGGCCATCTAAAAGTGTGTAATGGTTTTATGCTAGCATTAAATGTGATGTCCATCCATCTAGTCAATCTAATAAGTTTTCCAGTACAAAAATTAATAATTGCATGGATATTACTTTTACAATATGCTCCACCATTTGTGATTATTCCATCACTCTAGGCTAATTTACAGGAGGATATCACACAAACTGTGGTATCATTTAGTTGGTAGATGTCCATACCATTTACTACATACCTGTGCCAAGTGCATTTCCCAGTTCCATTATGTAAGCATGGGTAAGGCTTTTTTTTACTATCATGCATACCCACCCCTGGGGCCAGGTTTCACAACCTGCCAAATCAATGGGTACATCATTATAATCAATTAAAGTAGACTCAAGTTTGAGGTACCCACCAATTATTTTCAAATTGCAAGGGCAATGTAACAAATGGACAGACCTGCTTTGTCCCTTTTTTACTAGCAAGGTAGTCAAAAATCAGTATACAAGACTTATTTCTACATGTAAAGTCTATTGGCTTTAACCAATGATATAGTTGCAGTTTCCTTTGCCAATGGGTTGCCTTTTTAGCCCCCCAAGTTTGAGTAAATTGCAAATACTGTTGATTAGCAGCAAATTGAGATAGAATACAAAAGGTTTGATTTACTTTTGTTGTGAGGTTATTTAAAATATGTTCTGTATATGTATTAGCATGTTTAATCCACCTCCACATGACAGTTTGAGCGAAAATACTGTCTACTGTTTTTTGTCCCAGTTTGGGATCATGATCTGCTAGTAGCTTAAAGTCCATATTTAGGTCAGTACCCAAATGGCCCAATTTGCTATGTAGGGTATCTATATTTACACTGTTTAAGAATCTAGTCCCTGTTCTGACTGCACCTAGTGCAGTACCAAGAATACCTGTAATGTCACATTTATTTCTTTTATATTTGTAATGTCTATATTTGATATGCAAGGAATTAAATGGCCATAATTTTACAATTATACAATTGGCTACCTGGTAGTAATATCAACTGCTGTCATGTTAATTATCATTTTAATACATTGTATAACTCTAGCACTACTTACAGTTATACATTCTCTTGTATACCTTACCATACCAAACTATCAAATACAGTTAAACTATTGTCCATGGCATATATCTCCAAACTTGGTGATAGGGTTTTCGCCGTGTCATTTTCTCTTTGAAATTCAGCTAATCAGGAGGAATTTAATTGGCCAGTGGAAATCCCAACTAATTTAGTTTTTGGTATAAACCTTTGGGTTGGAAGCACACTTTTTAGGATGTCTATCACAGTTTAGTCTACATACAGTTGTGATGTTTTCTATCTGAGTGATGCTCTAAGTTAGGGCAAGTTTTGGTGTCATCGCATATAGATCATTCCCCAATTTCCAGTAAAAGTCACAGTCTGCCATTAGATTTGCAACATCTTCCTCGTCAAATAGAGGGACAGGATCAAGACAGTCATATGACCCATCTAAGTGTTGTCATTGGAAAAGGTTGGCACCTTTTTAAACAGTAGCAATAATCTATGGAGAGGAAAGTACAATGGTTGTTTAGCAGAATCAAGTAATACTAAAACAGTATCACCAGGTCCATTACAAATCACAGTCTCATGTTTATTTAGCTGATTGGGTGTGGTCACTATAACTCTTATTTCCAGCCAATTGCTTGGTTTAGTCTCACAGTCTTGTAGCAAAATAACAGCATCTTGATGCATACAAATTTTTACTAAAGGTTGTCCTTTTTGAATCATCTGTGTCTTCCTATCTAAATTGATAGCCTTTACTATTACTTTCCGTTCTGGCTCCCATAATATAAAAACCTCCCAATTTTCCCTTAATAGTCGTTTTTGCCCCCAGTGCCAATTTTCTGGGAGATAGAGTTTTCAACCTGTCTCAACTAATACTATATTGCTGGCACTCTTTGTTCAGTCAATGCACATAGCCAGAACCGGGTTTGATCAGCATTTGTCAAAAGAGGGTTTATGGCATTTGGGTTCAGCTTTTCTAATTTTAAAATACAACAGATGGACCGAATGTCATTTATATGCATTTGCAAAGGGGTTCTTTGATGCTTTCAAGGCCTATTATTTAGCTGGCTCACAGCTAATTCTAATACCTTTACCCAGCCTCGTAACGTTCCATCACTTGTATTCTTTTGGATTTGTTCTTTAAGGAGCCCATTATACCTTTTAATCAAACCAGCAGCTTGAGGATAATATGGGATATGCAGCACCCATCGAACTCTATTTTCCTTCGACATTCTTGAACTTTTGCTCCAGTAAAGTGACTGCCTTGGTCACTTTGGATTTTACTGGGAACCCCATATGTTACACATCATTTATTCAATCCTTTTAACACTGCTTGTTGGTTTGCCTTTTTGCATGGAGACACCATTAGTAATCCTGAATAAGTGTCCACCATCGTTAGGCAATATTGCTGATTTTGACCAAGTGGTAAAGGACCAATAAAGTCTATTTGCCAGATTTGTGCTGAACGACTGCCTCAGTGAATGTGTTCACATGCTTTTGCCTGCAGTTGCTTTCATTTATTTATTTGGCAGATTTTATACTGCTTTATAACATCTGTAGTTATTTTTTTATCTAACTGCATACCATGACTCTGTGCCCATTTTATTGTTGCATCTCTTTCCAAGTGCCACTCCGATCATGGGCCCATCTTGCTATACTAGCACTTTTGATCTTCTCTTTGGAAACACATACTGCAGCCATCTTGTCTACCTGCTGGTTATGCCTTCTTTTATTTGTCACAAGTGATGCATGGACATCTACATGTCCAACACTGATTTTGCACTGTTGAGCTTTTTTTCAAATCTGTTACCAATTTCTGAGCCTCCCCATAGAGGTCTGCCACAGATCTTTCAATTCTGTTGTTGCCAGGCAGGTAACCAGGTTGTCAGTCTTTTAAAAACTGCCCAGCTGTCAGTATAGATGTACGCTTTATCTCCAGGTGATAAATTATTAATGACTAGGGCAACAGCTCGTAATTTTGCCTGATTATTTGAACCGGCAGTACCTTTATTAAACAACACGGTTTCTGTTCATGGGCAATAAGCCACCACAGTCCAGGTCCTGCCATTTGATCCAATTTTAGCAGAACCATCAGTAAACCATGCATGCTTCTGTTTTTCTGCATCTAAATTATCAAATGGTGACGCTTCAATGATTGGTGAGTTTGGAAGCTCATGTCGCTGTTGTTTTATTGCATCAGCATCATCCAAAATTACCAGTCCAGCCAACTGTTGTTGTACTTGAGATACTCCAGGTACAATGTTGGCCCTTTCCTGTAAATACCATTTTCATTTTTGTACAGTTAAAGACTGCGCTATTAGAGTTGTTATTAAATTATTATCTTGTAACCACCCCTGGATTGGGTAGTCTGTCTTAACTGTCACTGTTTGTTGTTTAGTTATTCCTTTCATATGAATTAATGCTGTGTACGCTACCAGCACATGTTGCTCAAGGGGGCTATATCTCACCTGAGCTCCAGTTAGAGATTTGGACCAAAATCCCAATGGTCTCTTTTTTCCAGTGTCATTCATTTGCCACAGTCCCCAAGACAAAACATTATTGGCAACAGTTACTTTCAGGATAAAGGGTTGCTATGGATTAATTGGGCCCAGTCCCATACTCTGCTGTAGGGCCTTTTTTGCTTTTTTAAAAGCCGTTTGCTGCTTGAGACCCCATTGAAAGTCACACGTTTTCCTTGTTACATAGTGAATGGGCTGCAAAATCAGTCCAAGGTGAGGTACAAATGCCCTCCAAAAGCCCATTGCTCCCAAGAAGGCCTGTGCCTGCTGTTTTGTTTTTGGACTGCAATTTTCTGAATACTCTTTAGTGCCACTGCATGAATTTGTCTTTTTGCTCCATTTTAAATCATGCCAAGGAATTTTACTGATGTCCCTTGTTGTGTTTTATTTTCATTTATAACCCACCCTCTGTTTTGAAGGTGCTGAAGTACAGTTTTTAATGTGATATTTACATCAGACTTTTTTCCAGTAATTATTATGTCATCAATGTAATGAAAAACAGTCACTTCATCCAATTGTAACTTGGCTAGATCTGTAGCCACCAGTCCATGACATAGGGTAGGGCTGTGCAGATATCTCTGTGGTAACACTTGGAAGGTGTACTGCCTCCCCTCCCAAGTAAAAACAAATTGGGATCTGCTTTTATCTGCTATTGGAATGGAGAAGAAACCATTTGCTAAGTCTAAAACTGCATGATATGACCCAGCAGATGAAGACAATCTTTTCACAATCGTAACAAATTCTGGAACAGCTAAGGTTAAAGGTGGGGCCACCTTGTTCAAACCTCGATAATCTACGGTCATCCACCATGACCCATCAGGTTTTGTTACCGGCTACACCGGACTGTTGAATGGACTCACAGTTGGCTCAAGTATGCCCTCCTGAAGCAGTTCTTGGATCGTTTTAGTGATCACGGCATACCCACCTGGGATACAATACTGTTTGATGTTTACTATTGTTTTAGGTGTGGGAATATAAAGTGGTTTCCACTTAGTATTGCCTCGGACTACAGCCTTGACTGCGTTGACTGAACAATGCCACGCTCCAAACCTAAATGGCCCTACAGTGATTTTCAGAGTTTTACCTTTTAACACGTCTATTCCTAAAATGTGTTCAGGTACTGGAGCTATCACTGCTTCAATGAAAATAGGAACACCATCCCTGAAAGCTCTCTTAACCTTAGTTCTGGTGCCTAGTGTTTTTGCCCCCCCCCCCATAACCATCAATCTCTACATATTGCCCATGAAATTTACGGGGGTTGCCTGCAAAAATGGTTATTTCTAATCCTGTGTCTACCAGAGCAATTACACGTTGTGGCCCTCCCCTCCATAAAATGGTAAGAGGTACATAAGAGCATCGGTCCCCAGGTGTAATGGCTCTTAGCATACCCCTAGCTACTGGGGACCTGCCTACTAGTCAATTTTTATTCATTTTTTTCAAACGGGGTTCTCCATTCCTACTCCTACTCTCCCCAATCTCTCTCATCACTGAATTTTCCCTTTTAACACTGTGCTAGCTCCTCATCAGTAGGGATGTCAGGATATAATTGATTCCACCCCACCTTCCCTTCAGTGGTACTTCTGGTTGGACTTTTTGTAGGGGTTTGCTTTTTGCCTGTAGAGCTTGAGCCTTTTTGTTTTTGTTTTCATTTTTTATATAATTCTTTGGTAGCTAGCCCATCTATTTTTGCAACTTCTACCCCCCACCTTAATAGATCCAGAATCATTTGCTTTCTTGTGACTTTTTCACCAGGTTTATCTTTGGTTTCTCTGCATTTGCTTTTCTAGCTCTTCTCTGTTCTGTTTCCTTCACTAATTCTGCCATTTGATTTAGAGAGACTATTACATCTCATATTTGCTGACCTACACAGCCTGCCAGGGCAGCCATCAGCTGCCCTTTCCACCACTGTGGTGCATTTATGATCAATTTACTTTTCATATTGCTAGTCATTATTTGTGCATCTGGTCCTTTTGGAAGCACTAATGTCCCATTCCTTGATTCCAATGAATAAATGGCAGCCAACATAGCCATTTCTCTTAACTGCTGTATTGCCTCTGCTATAGTTTTTCAAGGCTTATGTTCATCAGCTACTGCTGCAGCATCAGGCCAAGTAGCTTGGAAAGCGGAGGCTAACCACACCACCAGTGTATTTACCTGGGGATCATAATAGTTCACATTGTTTACTATTTTCTTTAATCATGGGTGGAACACCAAGCATGCACATTGATGCATCTCTTCAGCATTTAGAGACACTGCTTCTCCCCCTGTGTCCCAAACCTGAAGAAACCAAGCTAAAACAGTTTCCCCTGGCTTTTGCTTATAGATTTGGATTACATTTAATAATTCAGCTTGGGTATAACTCCGCACCTCAACCCATTGTTGTAGCCGCGCCCCCAGTTTACTGTCCCTTTCTTTCAATAACTGGACGTGCTTCCACTGATGGGGAATTTACTATTTTAAAATCACTATCACCCTCACCAGTTGAGGGGAGATCACCTTCTCACTTCTCGGGGGTCAAACTCTGCCTTACACAGCAAAGCGAGAACCCAGGGCCTTGAGAGCGGACAGCGTAGTTTTCCTCCCATTTTGTTGTCTACTCCATTGAATTATTTGAGTAGCTAGAGTCACTGAATTAGATTTCCAGTGTTTAGCTTCCTCTCTTACTTTAGCAAGTGTTATATCTGCCTTCCCCAAGGCATCTCTATCCAATCTGTGTGTATGCGTGTGTTCTTTACATTGCTCTTCTAACTCTAGGACTTTTTCTTTTAGTTTCTCTACATCTCTATCTAATTCCTGAATTGCCTCAAAGAACAGCCATCTGGCTTCTCCCACCCATTCCTTCACAATTTTCCCTTTATCATCCAATTTTAGCTCTGATATCGTCTTAGCTAGGCTATCAGGGTCTGCCTTAGGTCTTTTTTTGCAAAGGTTTTGGGGAAGGATGGGGTGAAACTTGACTTAATACCTTAGCAAGAGGATCCCATTTCCCAAACAATGTTGGCATTATAGTACCAGCGCCCACCTTATTTAGGGTACCCGACACAACATCCTTTTTGCCTATGCCTATATGTTTTAAAGGAAGAACATTGGTTGTTGTTGTGACATTTCTACTGCAAACCTCCGACCCTGCTCGCTGTGCCAAATTGAACTAGTCCATTACTTTAAAGTCTGAGGTTAATACAGAATTTGAAATGACACAAGACACCAAGGCTCAAACTTAACAATTTATTAAACAAAAACTTACTAAATAAACAGGAAAACTAATAAATCATGTATAGCTAATAAATCATGTACTTACAAGCATATGCATAAACAAAATCATCTTTGCCACTGATAGAGAGACTTCAATCCTATTCAGTGCAGCTATCTGTTCAGTCAAGGCAGGGCAAACACTGGCAAAATGGCTCTATGCTCAGTTCAGGCTGATGCTGTGATCAAATCCAGATGATGATGATTTCACTTTTAGCCTTTGAGCTTTTTATAGTCTTGAACAAACAATAAGGTCAATAGGTCTAACTAATGACATATAGATCACAAGCTTATCATGAGTTGATGGAATATTTTAGAAAATTACAGATCATTTCCTAAGTTGTAAACAAGTCTCGTAATTTCTGGTCGTATGCCTTACTTCCTTTTTCTAAAGAACAGTTAGCTCACAAACTTGTGATATAGTTCCTCAATGGAATCCTCCATATTCTGGTAAACATCTTTTAAGCTGATGCAGGTCAACAAAAGTTCAGTTATACCAGTAATCAGTGAGCAAAGCCTGCTCTTAAGCATATTGTATTGTTACAATATTAGCAGCATATAGTGAGGTAGCAGCACGTCAGATCTAGCAATAATCAAACGTACACAGATGTATGTGGCTTGAGGCATAACAAAAACCAGGTAGACTGTGTGGATCCGTCACACCATTTCTTCAACAGTAAAAAATCTTCAGATGTGCAGAATATTAGTTGAATTTGCACTGTCACCTCCAGAGAGAGGGATGACCAGAAAACAATCATAGTGTATAGCCAATTGTACCATGTATGGGATGAATTTTTTTTTTTTTTTGGAGACAGGCTCCCTTTTTTTTACTTTGAGACAGAGGAATGTTTGGGAAGGGACATAGGTATATCTGGGTCAGGTAGGTTGGGTAGATGAGAAAGCAATCACAGACAGACTGGTCATACAAGACAAGACACAAGGACATGGAAGGACACAAGAGGTTGGTGAACACCATGGTTGGGGTCAGGGTGGGAACATCGCAAACCCATGGAAATCAAGCTGGATGACCGTGAAAATCAAGTCATCACTCATTGGACTGTCATCACTGTCTCTTCACTGCACCAATGGCTGCAGTGTCTGACATCTGTGCCTCCTTCCCATGTCATTAAGTACAATGATGGAGAGCTGAGTCTTCATCTAGCATAGGTGTGCATTGACTGTGTGGTGCACAATCCTATGCACCAACTCTGGCAGTTCGCAGAACTACCTGAGGGGCATACTTCTCAACCTCTTAATACAAGAAATCTGTCCAAAGCTTGACAAAATGGGGGGACAAAGGCCCAAAAATAGGGACATATTTTAAATATCGCTCTTATAAACTTAGAAAGTTGCTAGAGTAACAGAGTTTGTTTTAACATACATTTTCTGAAGGATTTTAAGTCTGAAACTCAAACTGACTTAAATCCTCAGAGCATCCCAGTGGTTTGCCAGAAAACCACAAATGTTATGCAGAACAGACCACAAATATGACCCAAAAACCTTGACATTCTGCGAAAATCTGGACTGTTGAGAGGTATGCTGAGGGGTCAGGTAGTTTAGAGGAAGCAGAGTGGTTGCTGCCAGGTTGGGTCCCAAACCTGCTGGGCCTCTGTGACATAGCCATTGGAGTGGCGGAAGGAAGATCCTGTGGAGCTGGCCTACCCTGCTGTACTGTGGGAAAAAATAACAAAAAAGAAGGTAAGGGTTGGGATGAGAGAAGAAAAAAGGGAGAACGTTAGCAGTTTCATACATGGCATACAATGCATTAATCCAATTATTTGACTCTGTTCTATTACATTTACTTTTAAGACAACCAACCCTTAATAAATAAGTTTTTTTCTTTTAAGAATACCCAGCTCATAACAAGATACACACTATACCACAGATTGCAACAATCAGTCCTTGATGTGTGCATATGTCATACCGATTACAGTATACAGCAGGCTGTTTCTGCCACTGCTATAGAGGTTTGAATGTACCGTACAATACTGATGACAAACTAACAGTGTTGTATAGCTGGAAGTGTGGTATGTGAATCCACAACCTCTGACTACTGTCTGATACTGTACTGTTGGTTTGGCCTACAGTCTAATACATGCATACTTGCTGCTACAGTTGAGATATGCATTCTCACTTTGATATAACTTTAGAAGATACCCCCCAAAAATCTTAAACCTTTAATGCTATAGTAACAGTACTGCTCTGCTGCATACAGTCCACATGCTTCTCTCATCTGTGCCAATCTAGGGGCATAGGTTCACACATTCAATTCTTGGTCTGTGAAGGTTGTGGAAAAAAAAAAAAAACAAAATACCATTATGAGTACCAGTCCTGACTCTATTCAGGTTTTAACTCTTACAAGTAGTCTCTGTAACTGATACATACGCATCTATAGGATGCCCTCTGTCCTACATTCCTCAATCCAATGTTCAGAGTCATCCCTGTTCCTTCTCAGGAGTTCACTGTAGTGATGTCTACATTGCTCACCTGTGAGGGGGATACTGGTTGCACTGGTCAAAGGCCAGACAAGATTATTCCATGCCTCTGACTTGTAATCTGAGCCACAATAGTCCCTTTGAAATAGCCTGTTCATTCAGTAGGAGCCAACAGACACTTTGAACTCCCAGCCACTCCATGTTTGAGAGCAGTATCTCAGTCTCTCTCCACTCTCCACAAATGACTACCACAGATCAAGACTAAAGTAGAATGATGTTTTCCAATCAATTGCTGGTATCACGCTTACTGGGAGTGCACACTTTTTGTTTTGCAACATTTGCAAATGTTGTGCATCACTTACCATCGTGCAGAGTGCTTGAGCGTGCATACTGCTGGGCAACGAGTTTAGCATTAATTGAATATATCAGGTTGCTATTTGTGCCTGTTAGGGTCATGTCTGCTACCTGGTGGCCCATTCATCCAGTTTGTGAAGTGCTGTGCTTCATGTAAACCAGATGAGCACAGGCAAACCCATTTGTGCTAAGCAGCACATTTCACAAGCACTAGCTCCCCAATAAAATGGGCAAAATAGTTGAAATGAGGACTCTCAATCTATGACATACACAGTAGAAAGTGTCAGTACACATAAGATATGTCTACATAGGTCTGGATTTACACTCTCACTCCAGTTCCCCTTCAGAAAACAGGATGGGTGCCTTATCCCTCTTTGTCACACAAACAGCTTAGCAGCAAAGAACTGAAGTCGTTCCTCACACAATCAAGTGCAACTGAATGCACACTGATATCAAGGCATAAGCTGTAATTTGCATGTTTATTATATTTAGTGTATTTTGATTTAGTGCCCTTTGTGATCACACAGCCAGTTGTGATTATTACTTGTAGGTATAAAGCTCTGTCTTACCTTTCTGTGTTTCTTGGTTATTCACCAGTACTCAGAGACATGCAGTGTGTAAACCACTCTATATTATTGACATTAAAATGTGTGAGGATTTTAAATGGGAATAATATGATATGCAGTTGTGAACAACTGAAGTGCAGGATGGATGGCACAAACAAGCATAAACTGCTGTTTTGGGTGTAAAGCTGAGTTCCTATTCTGGCACTTACAAGGGTACACTATTCTTTCAAGGGGAATAAAGCTGAGTTACAGTTATGACACACAAACAAACACACAGTGTTCTTTTGAGGTGAGTTACTGTTATGGCACAAACCAGAATGGACTGTTCTCTTTAGTGGGATCAAAGATGAGTTATTGCTATGGCACAAACAAGGATATGCTGCTTTTGTTACTCTCCTTGTTTTGCATTCTGCCTTTTGTTTGATCATGTGAGGGTTGTATAGTCAATAACTCCAATGTGTCTCATTACTTTTTAACATCTCTCTTTAATGATTTTCCACCACAAACATATGGTGCTAAGCTGAGGGCATGCATTGATCATCAATACTTTTGAGAGGTATGACTGTGTAAATCTTTGATGCGTGAGGCCTACTATTTGCTAATGGATGCATAAGCCAAATAAGTCTCTGCTATCACATGTCAAGGTAATTTCTGTAGAAATATGCCACCTTTGACTTGCTTACTGTACCAAATGATGAAATACAAGAAAATGCCATGATATTATTAAAAAAGACACTCCATGTTCAGGACTTAACTTGTAAATGCAGCAGCAGTTGCTACAGTGTTAGTTCAGGGCTGACTGTTTGATGCAAGCAGTATACAGACATATCAGAAAGTAATTATACACAATGCAGTCTCTTACTTCACAACCCTCACAAGAGCATCCACTATAACTTTGTGACATTTTGATGCTATCAACTGTGGAAATTTCATATCAGAAAGTAATTATACACAATGCAGTCTCTTACTTCACAACCCTCACAAGAGCATCCACTATAACTTTGTGACATTTTGATGCTATCAACTGTGGAAATTTCAAAAGTCAGTATAAGTTTATTTTATTATTTTATTTTATTTATTTATTTTATTTAAATTTTTTGACTGGGAGTAGGTCCATTTTCAGCAGAGGCCCGGGGAGAAAAGCTCCACAGTAAAATAAACAGACAGTAGTTACATTGGATTACATAGCGATTAACAATTTAACATAGCAATTACTTACAACATATTTACAGATGAAGAACATAGTACATCAGTAGACAACTAGAATATTTATCTGTGAAATACATAACAGACATTAACAAATGTTACAATGAGAAGTTTTTGCTGTATAATAAGTACTAGGCCTATGAGCATCTGAGCTTGCTATAATCAAGGTAGTTAGTGGAGTGGGAAGAAAGGTAGTGGTTGGATGGGGTGGATGATATTAGAGTGGGAGTTGCAAGGGCATAGCCAGCATGTTTTTAGGTGCACTTTTAGTAAAGTTTTGAAGTGGGTGCATGATGGTACGGAGGTAATTGTGGGTGGGAGTGAGTTCCATAATTTGGCTATGGCGCAAGAGAATAGTGCTTCACCAGCAGAGTTATTGGCTTTAGTGATCTGCAAGTGATTTTTGTTGCTGGATCTTAGTGGTCTGGTGGTGCGATAGGGTTGGAGTAGATTCTGGAGGGATGGGACATTTAGTGGATGGTTTACTAGTTTGTGGGCGAGTGAGAGTTGATACCACTGAAGGAGGTGAGGGAGTTCAAGCCAGCCCAGTTCAGCAAGTGAGAGACAGTGGTGACTACGGTAGAATGCCCCTGTGGCAAATTTGACAATTTTGTTGTAGCAGGTCTCCAGCTTGTTTTGATCACATTGCCTTAGGTTGGTATATATTGGAGAGGCATAAAGTAGGGTGGAGATAAGGTGGGAATTTGCTATTGAAATCTTTGCTGCTTTGGTGAGAAATTGCTTATTTCTGTATAACGCTCCTAGTTTTTTGTGGACTTTTTTTATGGTCATGGATATGTGAATGTCAAATTTTAGTTTATTGTCTATTTCCACTCCTAGCAATTTGGTGTGTTCAGTTGGGTATATAGTAGTGTTGTCTTTTGCTGTGATGTTAAAGTGAGAGTTGTTTTGAGTATGTTTGGTGGGTCGGAAGATGAGTAGTTTAGTTTTGTTTGGGTTGAGTATTAATTGGGCATTGGATAACCATGTTTCAACAGAGGAAAAGGCTTCCTGTGTGACTTTTTGCAGTTTTGGTAGGGACTGGGCTGAGCAGATGATGTTTGAGTCATCTGCGTATTGTATGAGTGTGCCATGTTTGGTGGCAGAGGCTAGATTATTGGTGTAAACAGGGAAGAGTAGGGGTCCAAGGATGGATCCTTGGGGAACCCCTATAGAGACAGGTAGTTGGGGAGATATGTCATTCTGCCACACAACGGATTGTTGATGATCAGACAGGTAACTCTGAAACTTAAACGTACAATCACCAGTTAAACACCACAAATGCAGATACACTAAGCAGTAAGTTCGCTATGCACCCTGAGCATCAGACACAGATTTTGTATCCCTAAATCAGAAAGGTAAAATGCAGGGATATGGCACAGTTATCATCACCTGCAGAAGGTGTTGTGTGAGGGGGCAAGAAGCTTATGCTGACATAATTGGTCGGTGAGTGAGTGTGAGCACAAAGGAGGAGAAGGCAGATATTTGGACAAAAAAATGGTCAGTGCACAAAATAAGTAATTGTTCTGTGTGTGCATGTGTGTGCGTGTGTGTGTTTGTAAAGGTCCTCCCATTGAAACTGGTGTGTGAGTGTGTGCATGAACCCAGCCAAGCTGGGTGCTAGCTCTGTGTTGTGGTGTGTTGGACAGGTGTGACTCATGCATGGTAGAGGTGGCAGTTCATGACTGTCATCCATAACCTTGAGAACTGACTCTGCCAGGAGTTGCACTGGCACATTGACATCCAGGACCAAGCTCAGTGTTGCTAACTGAAAGTGACTGCTGTCTACTGGATGAGTTCCCTTCACAGGAACATGCAGGACCATGACCCCAGGGCCTGCCATGTCTTGATGTAGATGGCACACTCACTGATGGAATAGTGGAAGTGCTCCACTATGGGAGTGTGATCAGGTACGGTCATGTTGGCTATCAGCAGCTGTTGTGGCTGACCTACACTCACAAGGACAATGTTCCCCTTCCAGCAGATATTCCATGACAGACACCCCTCGGTCCATCACAGACACTCCTCATTCCAATATGTCATTCATCTGATCCAGTGAATCGGCAACACGGTGGAGGCAGTCACACATGTCAGACTGAGCCACATTCACAACCCTTAGGATTTGTCTGGACCACCTATTGGAATGTTCTTGTGGCTCTCTCATGGGCCTAACTGTACATAGAGTGGCAAGGGAAGTGACACCTGCACCAAGTGGAGGAGAGACAACAGGCCCATCTGAGCACCCCTATCAATCCTCCTGTGTGGCACTTCACCCACACTTTGGATACAGCCAGACACAATTGGCACTGAAGCTGCGGTTGCCATAAGTCTCTGATCAATGTCTTTGCTCTCCACCTGTCCAATATCTGTGTCTTCAGTGGACTGGGTAGGCATATGCCTACTGGCTGTGTGCAGTGTTAATGCATGGGATGGCAGTATGTCAACCTCTGTGTCATAGTCAACCTCTGCACCCCCTGACCATGACTCAGGTTGGTCAGCATCATCATCAGAGTCTGCTGAGACACTGACATCAGGTAGCACAGGGCCCACAGTTCCACTGTCAGACTCACCTCTGATAAAAAACAAGAAACACAGGAATACAGTAATACTGGCACAACTGTAGTGCAATATATGCTAACAAAGTAACAGTGCTTCCACTGTTAAAGACAGTACTGCAATACACACAACACACCTGAGATCAATATCACACACTACAATATTTGTTTAAATTGATCAGCAGTACTGACATCAAACTAATTGGCTTACCAACTGCAGAAGTCAAGTGTTCCTGGAGGCCTGATGGTCTTGGAAAAGTTAAGCAATGGTAAGGCAACAACATCACAATCAACAGTAACACAGAGGTTAATACATTTGCCCATTTATAGCTGCAGTAAACAATTGTTTAAACAAGAATCTGGCTGACAATTCCAATCTAAACTTATACCTGTAGCAATCTTTGATACCCAACCAATCAAATAAATACATGTGACACAGATTTAACTTATTCATTTAATTTTTTTAACTAGACAACAGTCTTCAACTGTTCAGATAACAAGGCCTACCTGAAAGCTCCTCCTGGGATGTGGTTGGTATATCCGAAATGCTGGATCCCATATCTAGCATGTGTAGTACAACAGTGCCCTGGGAGCTGTCTGTGTGCCTTAGGAACTGATCATTGGTTGTCACTGGTGGTTCCCTAGAAGGGCCTGCAACTGTAACCAAGAGGTCATGACCTAGTGAAGCCACTCACCATCTTACAGAGGGGATCATATCAGTGGCTCTGTGGTGCACCTGTTCATGGCTTCATCCATGGTCACCCACAGAGTTCAGATCTGCAACAATTTGCTGCCATATTTGCAGATGAAGGGCTATCTCTTGCCTTCCTCTGTGTGGCAGGAAGACACCATGTTGCTGAAAAACATCAATGATAACCTGGTTTTCAACATCTCTAAATGGTCTTTGGCATGGATTGAGGTGTCTCACTGCCATTATTGTAGGTATTCTAAAAGAAAACCGACATATAATACACATAAGTATCACATAACTATAAAATAAGTGTTTACAGATGCAACATAAAAATTAGCCAGTCACTATTACCCCCTGGAGAAACATTAAACAGTCTACAGTTGTGCTATACAGGCAAGATGGAAAACAAGGAGAGTAGCATAGCCTTGTTAGTGCCATAAGAGAAACTCACCTTAGCCACCACCCCCACAAAACAGGCAAATGACCCTTCTGACTAAGAAAACATCTTTGAAATGCTAAAAGTGCTGCCAAAAGACTAGCCCCTGAAATATGTGTACATATTTCTCACACAGCATTCCTTTCCATGTATTTACATGTCTTGTTAATTTTGTGTACTTCTGAAATGGCTTGACAAACATGGCCATGCTATCAGTACACTTTTAAGGAATTCATCCAGATAACATTGTAAAATCCTGTGCTTCACATTATTGTTTAATACATTTCACCATATGCAGTATGTAGGTGACAAAATGGAAACATACCTTCTGAGAAGCAATAATTTTCTGTTCAGACACCCTGTAGTAAAAGCTTGCAATCATTGTTCTAAAGATGTAGAACTCTCCTCAAAATCAGTTTTCCTGGCTACAGGGTGACCTTTTTATAAGGTGTAGACTAATAATGGATTGCAGCTGTGGGTGATTACTGTTTGGGAGGATGAATTCACAACAGCATTGCAGGCTGCCTTTCTCCCACTGGGTGGGTCAGCTTAGATTTAGAAAGTGTCTCTAGAGAGCCCACAGGCTTTTCTCATCAAAATAACACAGATGCTACAAAACATGTCATGATGTTTGTGAATACATTAAAAGCCATGTCACTGTAACCTGTCTGGTATAGGATGAGGTCACATCTGCCTTGCCTCCAGACCACTGTCTGACCATGCCCTTGTGGGATTACTGCATATCCATAACTATTATATAGTTGATGACATCAGCAGAGTCTGTTGAGGCCACACTATGTTTCTCACATGCTGGTGTAAAATGCTCTCTGTAATGTCAAGCAACAACTCACCCACACCCACAGAAACACCAAGTTGACTGCAGTGAGAATAGAGCCCCTACCTAATTACACAAACTACAGAACACAGTACTTAACACAAGTGCCACAGATCAATTCTGACTTGGAGTGTGTCAGGCAGCAGTTTATAGCTGATGACATAATCAGTATCTGCTGAGGACAAGATAACAGTGTCCTGCATGCTGTTGTAAAATGCATTCTCTAATTTCAAGCAACAGCTCACACACACACACACACACACACACACACACACACACACACACACACACACACACACACACACACACACACACACACACACACACACACACACACACACACACACACACACACACACACACTCAATTAACTTCTGTGAGAATAAAAGCCTTACCTATCTAAGTACACAGAATACAGAACACAGTACTTCATGCAAGCACCACTGCACATGTCTGATTTATAAAGGTGTGCAGGGGAACTTATAGTAGATGACATTAACAGGCCATATGGGAGGCAAAATGTTGTGAGGCCTGTATGAAATGGATTTGTAGGCATGAGCAGCTATTACAATACTGGTCAACCATGCCATTGGAGATGTAACTGTAGGATACCATGTCTAGTCTGCTGACTACAGACATACAAATGCACGGTCAAGTGAAGTGAGAACAGACCCTTGACTAAGTACACATAATATAGAACCCAGTACTTAATACAAGTACCATGGCACAAGTCTGACTTATGCAACAGTCCAGGTGAATGTACAGTAGATGACATCAGCAGGCCATGTGAGGAACAATTGCTTGGGAGGCCTGAACAGACACATAGATTCATAGTGTCATATGAGGCTACTAGTCTAATAGTACTAGGCTGTTTAGAAGCCTTGCTGTGTAACAACACAAGTACCCTTATTGAGCATAGTTGGATGTTTAGGTTTAGCAGAGCAAGGTTGTGAGCACCACCGACTGGTTTTGTCCATGAGGGAGCACACAACATTACATAGTACAGTTTTTACTGTGGTTCATATATGTGTGGAAAACATACTGAGACCCCAGGGGTGTATTACTTGGTGGGGGGGCAACACATGTATGTGTTGTAAATATATGATGTATAGTTATATCAGGCCCATAGTATACAATCTTTTCACATGTAGTTTCATGTCATTCTAAGAAAATGGACAATAAACACCAAGAATAAAGCATCATATATGCAGTTCCATAGTGAAATGATTAGCAGATTTGTGCAATGGTTAACAAAGTGTATACACATGCAAGATACACCTGTTTGTGCATAGGTAAGCAGTGCATGAGCTACACTGCTGCCATCTCAAAGTTAGTATTATCTGACATATACCTGCTAGTTATCAGCACTGTGTTTCTGCTATTGTAAGCAGAGCACAACAGTGGCAAGCAACATAATTTCAGAGTTATTGCATGTACAGGCAGTTGTGTATGTGTTGCTGGCAAAAGTGAAGGCTATGCCAGTTGAGATAACAGGAATATATGTACAGACTATAGTATACAATATACCCACAGTCATACATTTGATCATAAATGTTATAATACATAGATTACTTAATCAATAAAACTAATACTGTATGGAATTTGCTGTTTTTAAACCCAAGTCTATATGTATGGCAGTACTACAGTTACACATGTTGCCACAAGAAGAATGAGGAGACATTTGTTTGTGTTGCACTTCATTGCTGTAAACTGCAATGTGACAGCAGTAAAACAAATGTTGTACACTCTGTACTAGAACACAGTAACATCTGTAATTCAGGCTGGGTTTTCACAATGGCCAAGATCATTAATTGAATGTATTCAGTTTCTGTTTCTGGCTGTCTGCTACCTAAGTGGTCTGTTTTTTCCTATGTCTGCAATGTCGCACTTCACACAAACTACATAAGGAAGCCAAACCTGAATTTATATGTTTTCTGGTTCCACTGTTTGCACTACACGGTGCATCACAAAAAAGTAAAAAGGAATTAAAAACAAGAAAAGTAGAAAAAAGGGGAGACATACACAAAATGAGCAAGAGCAATGTAAGACATAAACAGTAGGAAATGATAGCATACATGAGATATTTCTACCTGCAGTAGTTTGAGATTTGAACTCTTACACCAGTGCAGCTTCAGCAACCAGGATGGATGCCTTATTCCTCTTTGCCACAGAAATAGCTTGGCAGTAAGGAACTGAAGTTCTTCCTCACACAACCACCTGCATTAGCATGTATACTGCTATCAAACCATCAGCTGTGATTTGTACATTTAATTCTCTTTATTATATTTGGAAGTAGTGCACTTAGTGATCACACAATCTGTTATGATTATGCTTGCAAATATATAGCTCTGTCTTACATGCCTCTATGCATAGATATTAACTGTGAGTTATGTGATATGCAGTTGCCAGAAACTGAAGGCCAGTTTGGATGGCATAACCAGGCATATACTGTTCTTTTGGGGGAGCATAGCTGAGTTACTGTTATGGCATGAACAAGGGTACACTGCTCTTTTAGGGGGACAAAGCTTGGTTACTGTTATGACACAAACAAGGGTGCACTGTTCTTTCTGGGGAACAAAGTTCAGTTACTGTTATGTCATAAACAAGCATAGCATGTTCTTTTGTGGGGGAGCCAGGGTATTACTGCTGTAGCACAAACAAGGATATGATGCTCTTGTTACTGTGCTTGTTCTGCATCCCACATGTTGTTTGATCTTGAGAAGAGTTGTGAAGTCAGAAACTGCAATGTGTATCATTACTTTGTAACTTCTCTCTTTAATGATTTACCAGTACAAAGGTATGGTGCTAAACTGAGGTCATGCAGTGACCATCGATATTCTTGAGAGGTATGAGTGTGAATCTTTGATGCCTGAGGCCCACTACTTACAAATGGAAACATATAAGTAAAATAAGTATCTGCTGTCACATGTTAAAGTACTTTTTGTACAGATCCACCACTATTTACTTGATTACTGAACCAGGTTAAAAAATACAAGGATATGCCATAATATTATTCAAGAATACAGTCTAGGTTTAGGACTTATCTTGCAAATGTAGCAGATCTTGCTGCAGCTATTTTCACAGGATCAGATTGTGCAGCATTGCACATACTGTGAAGACTTTTGTACGTGTGCATAACTTATACTGTAGGGCTCCACTAGATGTAGCTAGGCACTGGAAGCATGACTACAGCAGCCCAAACACATGCTCTATGATGTTTCTGATTTGAGCATGTACCTCATTATAGCATTCTTCTATGGCTGTGTGTGCACTTCTGATGGGTGTCATCAGCCATGGTTCCAGTGCATAGCCAGCATACCCCAGTAAATGACCCTGTGGGATGTCCCTCCTAGCAAACGTCTGGTATAGCTGTGATGTGTGCCAGATATTGGGGACATGATACCTGCCAGGGTTTTCAGTATACACATTCAAGATAATTCCTTGAGCATTACACATGATTTGGCAGTTTATGGAGTAGTATCCCTTGTGGTTAATGTAGACTCTACCCTGCTCACTAGGTGGTACCTTAATGTGTACACGTGTGCAATTTATGGGACCCAGTACTTTAGAGTAATGTGCTACTTGGTAGAAATGTTGCATATTGCTGGCCCACACCTCAGAACTACAGGGAAAACATATTTGCTGACTGGCATGTATGAGCATAGCATCCAGGAAATGGTGGAGGATCCTTGATGCTGATGCTTGCGACACAAACATCATGTCTGCAGTTAGTTTTGAAAAGTATCTGTAGCTAAGATTCTAAGGGCTACACATACTTTAGTTTCGACTGGGATGAGTCCCTCTCAGTTGGCTCTGGCTGTGAGCTGAGGGCAGCAGAGCTCACAGAGTTCTTGTAATGTGTACCTGTTCACCCTGTAGTGCTCTACAATCTCCAGGTCATGTAACATCTGAAAAGTTGTTTTGGGCTTGAACACTGTTCTCCTTCAAAGCCTAGGCCTATTGCCACCAGCACCAGCAGTATTGGCTTTACCCCCTCTAGCACATATATATGAAGCAAAGCTGCATCAACCCCTAGCATTGTGTCCAGTTAAAATTTCCTTGTCTCTACTCCAATGCTATTGAAGTATTCAGGAACAAAACAGAATGGAGGCTACATGGATGGTTTATGGCTTGTTGAATTGGTCCACCATGCTGGATTGGTTTATTAAAATGAAATTCACTTGCTTATGCTGTAATTAGCATCTTTTAAATAGACTTGCTGCTTGCTCATTAGTGCACTATGTGCACCTCCGCCCACCTCCGTGCAGCTCTGTACATCTTTGTGTAAATAAGTTAAGCGTATGCAAAATTGGTATTACTTTCCTCTGTTCCTGTGATATCTTGGAAACATGGAGCATAAAATGTGAAGGAAAGGATGCACACCCTGTGCTAGAACCCAGAACCATCTATACTCTAGCCATATAGATACACATGCTGCCACAGAAACAGCTACATGACAAGCACCGTGTAACCTGCCATTCACTCCTCCATTTCCTATTATTGCACTAAGAGCTATATTGTGCGATGACAAAACTAAAAAAAATACTTAAAGCAGACAGAGATGACACATTTTAACAAAAAAATCAGAAGATGAAACAGAACTTGTGGATTGTGCAATACTTAAATGCACTTTCACCCTTTACAGACCTTACATGTACACCTCTGTAAGTGTAACCTGACACACACCCATGATGTCATCATTCACTGTTGCCATCCATTGAAAACGAAACTATGGAAATGCCTACATGAAGTGAACATCCCTACATGGTTACTATTTTTTGCAATTCAGCAATTCAAATGAATTTTGACTTCATTTGCATCTTCACCATGCTGACAGCCCTGAATCTATATTGTTGAACACCTTGCAGGCAAGAAAACTGAAGGAGAGCTCAGTGTTATAAACACAAGGGAGGGTATTACTTTGTTATATATCTGCACATAGGAATACAGTTTTGGATAAAATTTGGCTGTATTCTATCAGCTACATGCTGCATATACTTACATGACAGCATGAATAGTGTGTTTCATGGGGTTTACACTTCTAGCTGTCTACATTACTTACAAGTATATTCTTAATCCAGAGATGGGGAGTGAATCTGGCACATAAAAAAGATTGTTGCTAATGTTACTTTACTTTTGTAGCATCCACTCTGTATAGTCATAATGTCCCTGCTGTTACATGTTAAGGTCAGATCTGTACAAATCTAAGAACTTTTACTTACTTTGGTTTCTATGTAGACTCCTTTCTGTTGTTATATTTGGAAAGTTTTCAAATACATGGGAAATGCAAGCATGGAGTCTACATGGTTCCTTTACAGCTTGTTAAATCGCTCCACTGTGGTGGTTTGCTTTATTAGCATATAATTCAGTTACTTATGCTATAATTAGCATTCCAAAGAAGTTATCATATTTGTGCATGAGTGTATACCACTACACAGAGTTTACAGAATTTAAAAAACTTCAGGGACATGTACACATCACACTGCAATGTGCACACAGTGAAAAAATGACTGTGTAGACTTTATTGAATCCCTTGCTTTATCATAACATGTAACACTTTCTTTACACATTTCTAACAAACATTAATTGGTGTATTATTAATTGGCATTTTCTACTTTGAACTGAAATGGATCACAGTGGATGCTTTAGTGATCTTATTTCTAAAACAATTCTTTCAAAAACACTGTTTTGTGTTGTTTTTTTATATTTAAAGCTTTTTAGTTTTAATTTGTTTGCAAGGGTTCCCAGAATTCAACAAGCAACTCAAAACAAAGTATCATCTAAATGGTTATATTTCTCCCATGTATTTTTATATTAATCAAACAAAATGTTCACTTTGGAGACCAAATAAGGGTATGAGACCCAAGCTGTACAAATCCAGATGGAAATCAATATAATAGTTGAAATAATTCGAAAAATGGAAGTAGAATGTAGAAAAACTGGTTTATTTAACGCTTGTAACACCAAAACTGCGTTTTCGAATTTCTTCCTCAGAAAAAACAATTCCTGATACAACACATAGAAAAAAACACACACCTTTTTACAAGCGTTAAATAAACCAGTTTTTCTACATTCTACTTCCATTTTTCGAATTATTTCAACTATTATATTGATTTCCATCTGGATTTGTACAGCTTGGGTCTCATACCCTTATTTGGTCTCCAAAGTGAACATTTTGTTTGGTTTTTGTGACGGCAGTTCACTTTTTCATCTCCTTTCATTTGATTTTTATATTAATGATTATTTTTATTATAGAATCACTAATTTGCTGCTATGTTTTGATGCTTGAAAAAATCTTACCCCTTGTGAACTGAAGAAAGGTCACTTTTGAAAAACTGCACACAAATAAAAAGGAGCAACATTTCACCTTTATGATATACTTAACCAAACTTGTAATCCCTCATTTGAAAACCTATATTATTAATGTGTCTTCAATTATCTAATTCTGTGCAATATTGTACAACTGACATATTTCTGCATTACTCATACCATCAAGGAAGACTGATTACTCTTTATATCATTATTTGGAGAAAAAATAGGCAAACACTCTTAGCTCTTATCACATTTCTAGTGCTGTCAATATCTGCCTCTTGATTTCCCCATTTTAGACTTGGAAATGGACAACAAAGGTCGGATAGGGAAAGATCTGGTATTGAAAAAGTGGGCACGTTACCAATTTGTGTTATACTTTGCAGTCTGTCTGATCATCTCATATCCAGTGTCATTTCTGCATACAGGGCATCTTATTCATCATACTAAGCTTTTCTGCCCACTCATCTTCCTCTTCTCCAGCTGTATTAATGTCTCTCACTTCAGTTATGACCCTTCACATTTGCCCCATTTCCCATTGCATCAGTATCACCAATAGCTGCTACATTTTGTTAATTACCTCTTTAGGATCATTTAAAACTAGTGCTTTCCCATTGCAAAATATGTTTAAGGTCACAAGAGAGACAACTTATATTTAAATCCTTTATGTTTACAGTCCCTCATTGCATCCACAAAACAAGAATGTTTTGTTAAACTCGCCTCCAAATAATCTTGCTCCATTGACAACATTCACTTTGTTGCTGTCTGCTTTCTACAACTTTGCCCCAGTTTCCACAAAACTTTTCTGTCTCATAAGTCAATACCTCAGTCCATGATGTGCTAGCCTTTCCATATCTGACTTTTGCTTCTGACAGTGGTGGGCATATTGCCACATTATCACCCAAGGTATCATTATAAAAGCCTGTATTTTCATTATTTTACCTCTCAAGTAGCCCAGCAAGTCACTTTTCTGTTGTCTCTCCAAAAGCCATATAATCAGACATTTCTTTTTCATGTTTTATTCTTCAGCCCTTTAAATGAGTCTTAACTGATCTACAGTAACTGTCCTTGAAGCCTTTTTCAGCATCTTGTCCATTTGTTGCCTAACGGATTCCATCACCACTTGTTGACCTTGCAGGTATTTTGCATCATCAGTAGTGGCAACATCTAGTTCTTTGGGAGCAAACATCAATCATTCCCACCAAGTTCATTAACTGAATGTATATTGCCTCAAAACAGTTGTTTACCTCACACTCATTTAGTCTATACACTTTTTAGATTCTCTGCGTGAGGAATGTTGAACATTTTGGTGACTTATTTTTAAGCAAATAACTTGTTTAACATTAAAGTATTCCTGTTGCATGACACAATCCATTTTTTCATGACCAGTCAGTAGACAATGAATTTCTGCTCCTTTCTACCACAAATCACACTGAATTATCAATGTTTTAATATTTAATTAAGTAGTTTTCTTTGCATTTGAATGCAACATCCAAAGAAAATGTTTCTCCTAAGCAGCACTGTGCATGATCTCCTTGAGTCACTCTCTCTTACATTTGGTATTGTGAAAGAGGATCTCATCTGCCATCTTTCGCATCTTCAGAAACCTGACCTTTCAACATAACTTTTTTATTGAAAGTTTTTGTAGAGGCATTACTGGCTCTCCCATCAGTTCTCTAAGAAATTGGCTGTGAATCCTGCCAGGTATCATTATGCTGTTCTTCCTTTAATTTTGAAATTTCTTTTATGACCATCTTTTCTCTGAAATTATTGGAATTAGCCGAATTTCATGATCAGTTCTGCTGACAAAATATGATAGGTTCATAGGTTCATAGGTTCATAGGTTGGTACTAGGCTATCAGCCCTAGGGCCTATACAAGCCTAGCCATAACAATTCCCTGGCTATTTCTTCCCACATTATTTACTTTCCTGGACCCCTATCTAGCAGGGCGACTGACGTGATCCCTGGGGTGAATTTCCTTTCTCCCATCCAATCGTCAAGGTTCCTCTTGAAGAGGTCCAAAGAGGCACTCTGCTTGACATGTATGGGCAATCTATTCCAGAGTCTGGGCAGTCTCTGGGTCTCTTCCTCTTAGAATAAATATTAATTTATTTGCCATGCTTTTTCAACAGCCTGTTCTCTAGCTACTTAAGTATCAAAATTTGTCTGTGATCTTCCTTTGCTCACTTATCAATCTACAAAAATATTTTATATCTTATCTTGACTGAATTGGATGTTCTTTACTTAACTTCAGCCATTGATTTCTGAGTGTATTTTCATTGATTACTACTACATATATTCTTTCTGTTTATGACTTTTGCCATTTTCCCTAAACACTTATGTTGTCATTAAACTTATATGCTGCCTCATTTAAGAACCGTAATGCATCATTATTTATTTCCAATTTGCATATTTTAATACCAGGGTTTATTTCTTCTATGATGACAATGTTTGTGTGTCCCCACTCCAGCACTATACTTTCGTTAATATTTAATGGAGTTTTCCCCAAGTACTGGCTTATTGTATCAAAATCCGTTACTTAATGCTATCAGTGAGCTTTAACAGATGTGTCAATCATCTATGCCAGATGACGTTTCAAAGTGCTAAAACTACCTATCTGCCTTACTGTGTTTTTAATTTATTAGTGTGGACATGGATATCTTTACTTGTTGCAGTATGTGCACATGTGTGTGTTATTGACAGCAGACAAGTAATATGCAGCTGATACATACATAACATATCAGAGGGTTTACTGGCTGTGAAATCAACACATTTAGTACAATGTATATTGGACGGATTGAAGATTATTAGTTGGTGTTTAGACTAGGATTAGTGATTAAAGATAGTGGCACATGTGGAAAAAGAGGCAGAGAGGTAACTTGTGAAAATAATGATTCATAATTTGTAGCTAAAAAAAACATGTGAAATTATTAACAAGGACTGAAAGGACAGCAAAGGGCTAGTAAACCTGAGGAAGTATTTTAAAAAGGAAAATGAAAACCAAGCATTTGAGTAAAACAAAACAAATACAGTTAATAAAATAACTATTTATAAAAGTTAATGAAAACAATGTAACTGTAAAAGAAGCTAAACCATTTAATATTCCAAATAATAACTTACAATGATTTTCTACAAAGCGCTAATAGCACGCAGGATTTGACAGTAATGGAAAAGATGGATGCAATAAATACTTTAGGGAGTTACAATCATGTCTCTGAGAGCAGGGAAATATTGATAGTAAATAGACTACTGGAGATAATGAGGTGAACAGTGACAGTACACAGAAAAAAATAAAAAGAAGAGATTTAGGAAAAGGACATAGAATAAAAGATTCATAAAAGAAGTATGGGGGATTCAATAAAGCCTACATGGCTGCAGAAGTTTTAGTTCAATAAGCACTGTGTAGATGTGCATAGCCCTGCACAAACCAGGTAACCATACTGGCATGCTAATTACAGCATAAGCAGCTGAATTGTTTGGTAAGCAACCTATCCAATTTGGTGGAGCTATCCAACAAGCTATAAAGCATCCATGCAGACTCCGTGCTGGTTGTTCCTGGGAATTCCAAAACTTTTGGACTATAACCATGGAAATGAGTCTACACAGATAGAATGTTAAGGGCTGATGCTGCTTTAATTCATTTGTATGTGCTGTAGGCAGAAGCCAATGCTGCTTCTGCCACCAATAGGCCTAGGCTGAGAAGGAAAAGAGTTTTAAGGCCCTGTTTAACGTTTTACAACTTACATGATGTGGAAAGTGTAGCGCACTAAAAGGTGGACAGGGACAAACTACAGGAACTCTGTGCCCTCTGCCATCCTCAACTCAGTGCCAGAACCAACCAAGGAGAAGCCATCCCAGTGGAGACAAAAGAGTATATATCAGTTCACCGAAATGGCTGAAGTTCGAATACCATATGTTCGAACTTCTAACCATTAAGGACAAAAACATCGAAGTCTTAGAACAGCGATTTTTTTTTCCCAGGGAAAAAAATCGCTGTTCCAAGAAACACACACACAACACAAGCACACCAGAAAAACAGCAATCCACACACAAACACTTAAAATCCTACATCTAACCCTCCACTAAACTGTACATACACTGCTATCCATCCACTTACCTTAACCCAAACCCTAACCCTAAAGTCTGTAACTATCGCACACCCACCTCACCAGCGCCCTAACCCTAACTCACCTAACCCATGCCCTAACCCTAACGTCTGCACAATCGCACACTTACCTGAACCTGACCCGTAACTTCCCACCACAGTCCTGATAATCGCGAAGCCACAGAAGTGGCCCACCAAATCATCAGCCATTTCGACGGACTGATATAGACCAGAGACAAAAGTATGTGTAGCCCTTAAAATCTTTGCTACAGCTATCTTTCAGAGATACTATGCTCCAAAATGCCAGTGACCACATATATATTTTCCATAGTTCTGAGGAGAGGACCAGAAATATGCAGGGGTTCTACCATGTAGCACACTTCATTGAAGTACTAGGTGCCATAGATTACACACACATATAGAAATGAAGGCAGCACTCTGCAAAAAGGGTAGGCTCTACATAAACAGAAAGGGCTACCACTCTATCAACTGCCAAGACCTCTGTAATGCCAAGGGACTCATCTTGAACATGTGTGCTGGCAACCCTGGCAGTTACCATGACTCACATATCTGGCACACCTCCCAACTGTACCAAATGTTTGCTAGGAAGGATATCCCACAGGGTCTTTGGAACCATGGCGGGTGACACCCATCAGAAATGCACACACACCCAAGGAAAAACATCATAATGAGGCATATGTTCAAACCAGAAATATCATAGAACATGTGTTTGGGCTACTTAAGTCATAGTTCCACTGCCTAGATACATCTGGGGAGCCATGCAGTACAATTTACAGACATGTACAGAAATATTCACAGTATCTCCAATGCTACACAACATAATCCTGAGGAAACAACTTCAGCAGGATCAACAAGGTGAAGGGGCACACATCCCAATACCAATACCAATACCACGGGCAGATGGAGAGTCAGAATGGGAACCGCCAGCTGCTGTGGGTGTAGGCAGATGTAAGTGTGCTAAGTATGCCCTTGCAATGGCTAAGAGACAATGCATAGCACACTCACTAACCACCTAGGAGCCTAAAACCTTCCTCCTACTCACATACATACAGTAACATTGATGCCAGGCAACTCACACAACCATTACCTCCCCATGTGTTGGCTGTGTACTGATTGCATCAGAGTCAGCCCTGAACTAAAACTGTGGTAGCTGTTGCATTTACAAGGCATGTCCTGAACTTGGATTGCATTATTTAATAATATGAATGTGTGGCACATCCTTGTATTTCATTAATTGGTACAGTAAGCAAGTACAAGGTGAAAGATTTGTACATAAATTACCTTAACATGTGACAACAGAGACTTTTTTTACTTATATGTGCTCATTACTAAGTAGTAGGCCACAGGCATCAAAGATTCACACAGCCATACCTCTCAGAAGTACTGGTGATCACTATATGGCCTCAGATTAGCACCCTACACTTGTAATGGAAAATCATTAAAGACAGAAGTTAGAAAGTAACAATACACATTGCAGTTCCTGACTTCACAACCTTCACAAAATCATGCGCTATAAAGCTGGGAAATGTTGATGCTATTAACTGTTTAATGTTCCAAGCCCATTATTAGTCAAATGTACAATTACCATTTCAACGCCACAAATGCAGATATACTAAGAACTAAATTAGCTATGCACCCTGATCATCAGACACAATGTTTATGTATCCCTAAATCCAAAAGATAGGAAACAGGGATATGGTACAGTTATCACTACTTGCATAGGATGTCGTGTGGGGAGCCAGGAAGCCTAGGTTTACACAAAAGGTTGGGAAGTGTGTGTGAGTACAAAATAGAAGCAGGCAGACATTTGGATAAACAAATGGCCAGTGAGACAAAATGAGTAACTGTTGTGTATATGTCTGTAGGGGTCCACCAGGTGAAAGTGGTGTGTGAGTGTCTTTATGAACACAGCAAATCTCTATGCTGGTTCTACATCTTGGTATGTCAGACAGGTGTGAGTTGTGCATTTTAGAGGTGGCAGCTTATTGTTGTCCTCCCTGACCATGTGAACTGGCTCTGCCAGGAGTGCACTGGCATGTCTTCACCCATGGTCAGATGCACTGCTGCTACCTGAATGTGACTGATGTCTGTTGGATGAGCTTCTTTCACAGGGATGCCCAGGACCACAACCCCATGGCCTGTTACATCTGGGTGTGGACATCAAACTCACTGATGGGGCAGTGGAAGTACTGCCATTATGGGAGCATGATCGGGCATGGCCACATTGGCTGACAACAGATGATATGGCTAACCTATGCCAATAAGGATGATGTTCCCCCTCCCAGCAGATGTTCCATCACAGACACCCTTCCATTCCAACATGTCATTCATCCAATCCATTGACTTGGCAACATGGTGGAGGCAGTCACACATGTCAGCCTGTGCAACATGTACAACCCTGAGCAATTGTCTGGAGCACTTATGGGAACATGCTTGTGCTTCCATGATGTTCCTAAACATACATTGAGTGGCACGGGAAGAGAGGCTTGCAGCAGGTGGTGGAGGCAAAGCATGCCTCCCAAAACACCCCTATCAGCCCTCCTGTGTGACACCTCACCCACACTTTGGCTATGGCCAGAGTTAACAGGCACTAAATCTGCAGTAGCCACACTTTCCTGATCAATGGCCTTGCCATCCAACTGGCCAATATATGAGGGTTCACTGGAATGGGTAAGAATAGACCTACTGGCTGTGTCCGATAGAATTGCAGGGGATGGATGTATGTCAACCTCAGTGTCAGATTCAACCTCTGCACCCTCCAACTGTGTCTCAGTTTTGCCACTATCATCATCACTCTGCTGATACACTGACCTCAGGTAGTAGAGGGCCCACACTTTCACTGTCATGATCACCTGTGATAAAATGCAAGAAACACAGGAAAAAATTAATACCTACACTACTGTTGTCCAATATATGCTAACAAACGGTGTTACCATGATTATGGACAGTACAGCAAAACACACAAAAGGCCCGACATCAGTAGCACACACTAAAATATTTTTTCAATTGCTCAGCAGTATTGATATAAAAAATGTTTGGTTTACCATCTGCAGATGAGAGCCTCCTCTGCAATCCTGATAGTCTTGGATAAAGTTAAGCAAGAGGAAAGGGTAACATCATCACAATTAAAACTAACGCAGGTGGTAATACTTTTACATCTTTATATGTCCGTTATGTATACTTTCAACAAGAATGTGGCTATCAACTCAAACATAAGTTAATAACTGTAGCAATCTTTAATGCCCTCCCCCCAAAAATACATGTGACACAGAAGTAACTATTGATTTCAATTACTTTACTATACAGCAGTATTCAACTGGTGAGATATCAAAGCCTACTTGGAAACTCCTCCTTGGATGTGCTTGTTGTCTCTGACACTGTTGCTCCCACATCCAGGACATGCTGTACTGCACTCTCCTGTAAGCTATCTGGATCCCTGATATTGGCCAAGAACTCTTAATTGGGTGTTAGTGGTAGTTTCTTAGCAGGCCCTCCCCTGTATCCATCTAGTTACAGCCTACTGCAGCTTCTCTCCAACATGCAGATATGATCAAATGAGTGGCCCTGTGGCACACCTGCTCATATGTCCTGCCAAGGAAACCCATGACATTCAGAACCAGCTATGATTTGCCAAATATGCATCCTATGTGCCATATTTCCCCATCTCCTTTCCAGCAGAAAAGCACCACATTGCCTAAAAGCATCCACTATGACCTGGTTCTCAGCATCAGTGAAGGAGGGGTCTCCAAGGATTGACACACCTGGGTGGCATACTCTTAGGTGTCCTAAAAGACAGCAAAAGGATAATATACATAATTATCACATCAGTACTGAATAATTGATTCCAGATAAAACAGAAAAGGCAGCCACTCAGTATTACCCCTTGTAGAAACATAAAACAGTCTACAGATGTGAAATATGAACAAGTCAGGATGCAAAATAAGAACAGTTACAAGAGCACATATCCTTGTTTGTGCCATAACAGTAGCTCACCTTTTCTCTTCCTAAAAGAACAGGAAAATGACACATTTTACTAACAAACCATCTTTGAAATGCTAAAAGTGCTATCAAAGAAACTGTACCTGAAATGTTTGCATGTATTTATCACACAACATTCCATTTTCATGTATTGGCAGTCATGTATACCTCTGGAATGCCTTGGCAAACATGAACATGACATCAGTACAGTTCTAACTAATGCATAAAGATAAAAGTGTAAAGGTCTATGCTTCTAAAATTTCTTAAATGCATTCCAGCATATGCAGTATGCATCTAACAAATGGAAACATACCTTCTGAGGTTCAATACTCCTCTGTACAGATATATTGTGAAGAAATAGTGTTATGTAAGTCTGCCCAACATAAACAAGTTTCTTCAGCATCAGTTTGCCTAGTTGCATGGTTGACTTTTATATGGTGCAGCTTCAGGGCTGTTAGCATGGTGAAGATGCAAATGATGTATGAACTCATCAGAATTGCTAAATCCATCCCAAAAAAATGGATCCATGTAGGCGATCTAAACATAGCCCAGGCACTCCTTCAGTGTTTGTTTTTGATGGATTGCAACTGTGAATGATTAGTGGTTGGGGAGAAGGAAAACACAACAACACTGCAGACTGCCTTACTTCTACTGGGTGTGTCAGGTTAGAGCTACAAAGTGTTATATGTGAGGTTGAAAATGTAAGTAAGCAGCACACAAGTCAGGTTGCGTTATTTAACATCCAACCTGCCCTTCATTTGTTGGCAACTACATATATTTCCACTAAATATCCTCACACATTTTAGGGGCAATGATATAGAATGGCTTAAACGCTGCATGTCTCAGACTACTGCTCAGATAAATGAAGAACGGTCAACAAACACAGAAATGTAAGACAGAGCTATATATTTGCAAGCAATAATCATGACAGGTTTTGTGATCACTAGGTGCACTACATCCAAAAATAATACATGTACAAATAATACTTGTATGGTTTGATATCACTGTAGATGCTGTTGCAGTTGGTTGTGTGCATATTGAGTTTAGTTGTTTGCTGCAAAGCTTTTTGTGTGTCAAAGAGGCATAAAGCACCCATCCTGTGTTCTGGAGGGGCATTGGAGTGAGAGTTCAAATCCAGACATACGTAGAAATATCCCATGTGTGCTAACATTTTCTAATGTGTATGTCATAGACTTTTTTTTTTGTTATTGGTCAGTGTTTCTGTGATACCCCGCTTCACCCAAACATGGAAGTTAGAGAAAATGGATGTCAGTTTTGGCTATGCTTATCTCATTTGTGTGAGTCTGGAAGTGCACAAAATGGATAACTGGCCTACCCAGGAAGCAGACAGGGCCCAGACAGCCAAAAATAGAAACCGGATGCATTCATTAAATACTACTGGACATCGTGCAAACCTGCAAAATGATGCTGCGCTGTGGCTCACAGTGAGACCTTAAGAATGATTAGCAAATTAGGGAATGTCATGTGACTAGTCCTGTGGCAGCAGGTGTAAGTGTAGGGCTGGAGTACAGATGGTCCTGGGTTCTTGTACAAGGTGTACAGCCTTTGTTTTACTGTTGAGACATTGCAGTTTATAGCAATGAACTGCATCATAGACAAGTGTTTGCTCAGCCTTCTTGTGGCAACAGGTATAAGTGTAGGACTGCCATACACATAGTCCTGGGTTTGCATACAGCATATGCCATACATTTTTACTGTTGTTTCACTTCCTACTATAGTCACTCTCACTTATAGCACTTGACATAATAGAACTGATATGAATTATATGTATGAGAGCCCAGACACTAGTATTGTGTCAAGTATTTCTGTATATATCTATGTATTATCATATTTATTATCAGATGTATGACTATGGGTATACTGTGTACTATATTTCTGTAAGTATATTTCTGCTAACTGGAATGGCATGGCCTTCACATTTGCCTAACAAACACACACAATTGTCTGTACATCCAATAACCTTGAAATTGTAACTGCAATTATGTAATGTCTCACTGCTAGGCACTGTTGCACTCTGCTTACCATCATGCAAATGTGGTGCTCAGAGGTGTGCCCTATCAAGCACCATGTCTGCATGATGGTAAGAGGAGTGCAACAGTTTCAAACAGTGTGCGCACTCCCAATATATGTGAAAAATGAAATTGTCAGAGAAACCATTACTCTCCATTGCTCTTGATCCATAATAGACATGGCAGACATTTATGGAGAATGTGTCAGGTTCTGAGCACAGAGATGGGGGTGTCCAGGAGTCCAAGATTTTTATTGGACTCCTAGTTAAGAACTACAGTGCCAGGCTTCTGCAGGGGGACTATTCTGGCTACCAGTATAAGTCAGAAGCTTGAGATAGCTTAGCCTGAGCTGTATCCAGTGCCACCAGTATCTCATGCATACCTCCCAACCATACCAAATTACTCGGTTTTAACCGAGTTGTGGGGTCCAAATGAAGGGATGCCATGATTCCCGAGTAGCACCCCTCCATTTCTGATTTTTTTCTTTATTTTTTTTGATTTTTGTGCTGTTTGAGCTGATGTCATCACATGCGCGATGACGTTAGCTCCATCAGGGCTACCAGCCAGTCGGAATTGAGCTCAAGGAGCTCACATCATGCACTCATTTCCAGCTGGCCTGACTGCTCAAATGCGAGCGTGAATGGCTGGATTACTGGCAGCACTTTATTATGTTTGGAACGGCAGCAACAGTCTTGTAATGGATTATTTATGGGGAAACAGGGAATCCATCCATACAGAAGACTCAGCAAGTAAGGCAATAGTGTGTGTGTGTGTGTGTGTGTGTGTGTGTGTGTGTGTGTGTGTGTGTGTGTGTGTGTGTGTGGTTGTGCATCATGGTGCGACATATACACAGTAAAATGCCAGTTTGTATTCAGTAAGCTACTCTACATGGTGTGTAGAGTCACACAAACACTGTAAACATCCTGGCATGCTAATTACAGCATAAGCACCTCCTGAATTATATGTTAATCAACCAATGCAAAATGGTAGAATACATCCAGGGGAACTACACTAGAGGAAAATAATGTTAGGGGCTGTTCTTGCCCTTCTGTAGGTGTATGTGCAACAGACTTAAGTCTATATTCCCGTTCCTGCTAATTGACCACAGACAAGAAGGAGAAGGGTGTTTAAACCCAATTTAAATGTTCATGGTCTGCATGCGATAGAAATAGTAGAGCACAACAGAGTAGCTAAATACTCTGCAAGAACTTTGCAATCTCTGTCATCCACAGCCGAGAGCGAGGGCAAACTGAGGGGAACACCACCTGTAGAAACCACGGTATGTGAAGCACTCAGAATTCTAACTGCAAGAACCTTCCAGAGGCTAACAGGGGACATGCTGGAGGTGTCACAGGCATCAGCATCCAGGATCCTCCATGAGTTCCTGAATGCTATACTATAGCATGCCAGTGACTATATATATTTTTGCTATACCTCAGAGGACAAAGCTACAACTATGCAGGATTTCTACCCCATAGCACATTTCCCTGAAGTTCTGGATGCCATAGACTGCATGCACGTTGAGATCAAAGCATCACAAGGTGGACGGGTAAGGGTCTACATAAACAGAAAGGGCTTCCACTCCATTCACTGCCAGGTGATGTATAACACTAAGGGAATCATCCGGAAAGTGTGTGCTGGCAACCCTGTCAGTTACCACGATTCCCATATCTGGCACAACTCACAGCTCTACCACAGGTTTTCCTGGGGGGATATCTCACAATGCATTTTACTGGGGGATGCAGGGTATGCACTTTAACCATGGCTGATGATGCCCATCAGAAAAGCACACCCACCCCTGGAGGAACACATGCTCAAACAAGAAATATCACAGAATGTGTGTGTTTGGGCTGCTGAAGTCATGGTTTTAGTGCATAGATACATCAAGGGAGCCTGCAGTACAATCCCAGTACTAGTGCCAAAATTATCACTCTCTGTGCTATCCTATGCATTATTATTTTGAGAAAACAGCTGCAGCAGGAGCACCAAAAGGAAAGGCACACATTCTACCACAAGTGGTAAGGTCATCACAGCCTCAAGCAGGTGAGGACTCAGAGTGGAGACCACCAGCTGCTGTGGGTGTAGATATAGAGTGTGCATGCACAATATGCCCTTGCGTTGGCCAAGAAGCAATGGAGAGCATACATTCTGTCCACCTAAGGGGTCCAACTTTCATCCTATGCACATACAAATATACAGTAAAACTGATGCCAGGTGATGCTCACAACCTTAATTTATCCATGTAATGGCTGTGTACTATTAGCATCACACAGAGTCAGCCCTGAATTACAACAGTTGTAACTGCAGGATGATCACATTAAGTGTTGAACCTGGAATAGGAAAATAAATGAGTAAGAACATAAATAAATGGCAGATGCTTGCTTACTATCACTTGAAAATGTACCTAAGTATGTGAAGAATGTGTGAGAATTGTCCAGCAATTACATCAATATGTGACAAGAATGACTTATGTTTATAGATTTCTGCCATTTATCAGCTAACATGTTTCATGCTTTGAAAATACACAATAGAAAAAGTTGTCCAAAGTGTAATTATCCCTACATTTTCACAAGTTGAGCAATAAGCTTCACTGACATATCAACAATTTCAAGGTAGTAATTAGTAAAAGTTTCAAAGTAGCATCATCAATACATATGCACCCTATGCAGCAGAAAAAAATACGTATGTATCCCTGAACCCAAAATGTAGAAAGAAGGTGATGGTACAGTTATCATCATTTGGACAGGGTGGGGGCAGGAGGCCAAGGCTGACAGAAAAATTAGTGAGTGCATGTTTGAGTAAGAAAGGCAGGCAGACAGAAATGTAGCTAATTATCAAATGGCCACTGAGATAGAATGATCTGCAAGCCTCATGAATGCCTCTTGTACCTGTTATGTGTGGGTGTCTGTATGGGCACTCAGTGTAAAATATGTGTGTGAGACTCTGCATAAACACAGCCAATCTCTGTGCTAGCTCTATGCCTGGCATGTTGGACAGGTGTGAGTTATGCATAGCAGCTGTATCAGTTCATTGTCATTACCTTGGACCATGAGAACTGGCTCTGCCTGGAGGTGCAATGGCATGTACATGCTCGTGGTCAGATGTGCTGGTGCTACGTGAACATGAGTGATGTCTGCTGGATAGGTCCACAACCCTGCGACCTACCACATCTGGGTGTGAACACCTCAACCACTGATGAAGCGGGGAAGTAGTACCACTAGGGGAGTGGGATTGGGCATGACCACATTGGCTAAAAGCAGATGATGTGAACCTATGGCCATGTGAATGCTGCTTCCCTTCCCAGCAGACATTCCATCACAGACATTGCTTGTTCCATCATGTAATTCATCTGATCCATTGAACTGGCCACATGGTGGAGACAGTCAGGCATGTCAGCCTGTGTCAAATCTGCAACCCTAAGCATTTCCTTGGAGGCCTTATTGGAAAGTGCCTATGCCTCCAAATGGCCTTAAACATACTTTGAGTGGCATGTAATGACACAAGAGGAACAAGTGGAGGGTGAACAACAGGCCTCCTCAAGCACCCCTACCAATTTTCCTGTGTGGCACCTCATCCACAATTTGTCTACAACTAGAGTCAAATGGTACTGAAGCCATAGTGAGCACACTACCCTGATCAAATGTGACCCTCATCTTGGCCACTATCTGAGGTCTCAGTGGAATGGGTATGTGTAGGCATACTGACTGTGTCTGAAGGAAATCCAGAGGATGTGTGAGTCATGACCTCGGTGTCAGATTCAACCTTTGCAGCCCCCGACTGTTCCTCGGTAGGGCCACCATCACCATCAGAGCCTACCTATACTCCGACATCAGGTGGTAGGAGTCCTATATTTCCACTGTCAGGATCACCTGTGATATAAGCAACAACCATAAGAATGAAATTACTACTGCACTAAGTGTTAAAACCAATATAGATGATAAAAAAGTAAAACTGGCCACACAAGTGCAGATGGTACAGCAGTACAGATACTCATTACACCTACTTCAGGCATACAGATAATTATATAAATAATGCTTAATAATAAAGAAATAAACATTTGGTTATAATGTGCAGATGTCTCCACACTTTGCAGGGAGGATGGTTATTGAACAAGTGAAGGAAGGAAAGGATGGCATTTAAACATCACGATAGGAATAACACAGGGGAACAGAGAATACACAATCATGTATATAGGTTCATAGGTGGGTACTAGGCTATCTGCACGAAGGCATTTATAAGCCTAGCCAGAATGTGTTGGCTTTCGCCATACCCTTAGATTAGTTCCCTGTGCCTCTGTCCAGAAGAGCCACTGAAGTGATCCCCGAGGTAAATTTTCTGTTTCCCATCCACTCGTCAAGGTTTCTTTTGAAGAGTGTTAGCGGGAAGCTCTGCCTAATGTAGATTGGGATCTTGTTCCAAAGCATGGGAAGTCTCTGGGACAGGAATCTATCCCTCCAGCACATCCTATTTATTGTTGTGGTGAGGTTTAGATCCCTAGAGCATGTGGCTCGAGGGGATAAGGTTTTCTTTAGGTGGAGTATGTCCATCAGTTCTGGGTTGGACATGGCCTTGTATGTCAGGCAGAGATCACCTCTGAGTAGACGGTATGCAACCGAGTACAACTGGAGTTTCTTAATTTGGGCTGCATAGGGCATCTGTTTGAGGCCATTGATCCTCTTGGTGAGGTACTTCTGTGGTCTTTCCAGCTGTTGCAGGTGTCTTGTAAGGTACATCCCAAATGGGGCGTTGTACTCTAAGATGGGTCTGATGAGTGATGAGTAGAGGGGCACAATGACCTCTTTTGATCTGGGTGCGAACCCTTTTGTGATTAGGTGGGCCACATAGAAGGATTTTCTAACCACTTTGGCAATGTGATTATCAAAGGTGAGATTACTATCTACTTGGGTCCCCAGATCCCTTACTGCATCTTCCGTATTTAGGGGACTACAACATATGTGGTATTCTCTGGGTACTTTGTTTTTTCCTAAGGGGATGACTATGCACTTTTTGGCATTTAGCTTGAGGCCATGATTTTGACACCAGGCATCCATCTCAGTGAGACCCTTTTGAAGGATGTCTGTGTCAGCCGGAGAGTCAATTATAGCCCCTAGTTTGCAGTTATCTGTGAACGTGGTCAACCATAGTCCTCCTGTGCTTGCCTGTACATCTGAGAAGTATATGCTGAACAGGAGGGGTCCTAGGACTGAGCCCTGGGGAACACCACTTGTAACCAGTTTAGAGGTGGACCTAGCTCCCACAACTTTCACCATGTGGGTTCTGTCCATGAGCCAGTTGACAACCCATCTTGTGATGTAGGGGTTTATGTTCAGGCTGGTGAGCTTGTCTATAATACCAGAATGGGGAATGGTGTCGAAGGCTTTAGCGAGGTCTAGGTTGGCTGTGCGTACCACCTTTCCCTCTTCTATAGCCTTGTTAACTGTCTCAAAGATGTCATCCAGGTTTAGGAGGCATGATCTGCCCTTAACAAAGCCAAACTGGGTAGGGTCCAGTGCTGGGAGGTTCCCAGTGTCTGTTAATGAGTTTCATGATGATGCGCTCCATAGCCTTGCAGACCAAGCTAGTCAGGCTTATAGGGTGATATTTCCCAGGGTCTGTTGTGGCTCCCCCTTTGTGGAGCTGAATAACCATTGCTGTGCGCCACTCTCTGGGTATGTAGCCTGTGGAGAGGCTGAGTTTGAACAGTGTGTTTAGGTGAGGGGTTAGTTCGTCTTTGAGCTCATGTAAGACGCAGCCTGGAACACCATCCAGTCCCATTGATGCTGAGTATTTGGCTTTGGAAAGGACTATTTTAACCTGAGAGACTGTGATTTCAGGGACTCTACATTCTTCTAGTATGGTTACGGGCCCTTTTGGGGGTGAGAGGGGGGTGAAGTTTGCGCTGAACCTGTCTGCCAGGATGTTGATGATATCGGTTGGTTTAGTGTATTTTGTGCCATTTTGCACTAACCCCGAGCAGATCAGAGCATTGCCACTTAGATTCTTGACATAGCTAAAGAATGCCTTGTGGTTATCTTTGGAGTCCTTGGCAATTTTTCTTTCAAAACTCGCTTTGGATGATTTTATGAGGGATCGTAGTTTCTTGCTGATACTGATCAGAGATGTCCTCCCTTCTTGGGATTTTAATCTTTTCTGTACTAGTTTCCTCCTTCTATTGTATAGCTTGTTTATGGCAGAAGTCCACCAGACTGGTTTCCTTTTCTTGGAAGAGTGAGTCTTGGTTTTGCTTGGGATGGCATGATCCATGCTTTCTTGTAGCTGCCTGTAGAATGCATTAGTAAAGGATTTTGCAGCTTGGACAGTGTTATCCTTCAGCATGGGGGCTTTGAAACTTTCCACCTCGGTCTTAAGTAACGTGAAGTTTGCTTTTGAAAAATTTAAATATATATATAAAACAATAGAAAAGAAACTGATTTAAACAAGTTACCCAATTAACAAGAAAAAAGCTCAAAACTGAGCCCTGTTCCAGCAGTCTTCAATCAGACAAGTTCTAACTGCACACCCCTGCTTACTAGGGTGCAGGGGAACCTTCTCCAAAAAAAGATGGCCTGGATCAGTGCCTCAAGTTATAAAAACAAAGCTAGATTCAGCAGGCCTGAATCTGGTCTATGCTACAGCAACAAGGCACACCAATTTCAGAAAGAAACAGTTCAAATAAGCAGTCACAATAATCCTGTGACCAGAATTCCCCAGCTCAGAAGGGCAGAATCCAGCCTCTACTCCCACAAAAGTGCAGACCACAAACCTTCTTAATGTAGAATAACTGGCCTGAAGCCCAAGTGCTTAAGCCAGAACTAATACACAGAACTAATATGTCCTATAAGAAATAGCTAAAGCTAAAACTTGGCCAAGATGCCCACTCACACTCATGTGTACTGAACAACTCTTGTGTATAACTCTATTACTTATCAACAGGTACAGATACAAAATAATTTTTTCCACAGGAAGTAGTAGTCAAATTATATATTTTATTTTAGAAGAAAATATAAATGTTGCCATTTGTAAGCTTTCCTAGAAGCTGCTCCTGGGACACACTTGTCCTCCCAGCCAAATCAGTACCAACATTAAGCACACAGTGCGGAGTCTCCACTGACCTGTCTGTATCTCTGACAGTGGACATGAACTTATAACATGGTGTCAGTGGTGGCTCAGTAGCAGGACCACCGCCCATAGCCAGCTCTTCTTGGGCAACTGCAGCTGCCCTCCTCCAGGCTGATGAAATCCCATCAGTGGCTTAGTGCTGCACTTGATCATAATTTCACTGACTGTGTTGACATTGTTGACTAACCGGTTCCATCTCTCCTTTCTGGCTGCCATATCTCCATGGTCTCTCTGAAGCAGAAAGTCTCTGTGCCATCACGCAGCCTGTATTATGACCTAATTTTCCACATCACTGAAAGGGAGTTTTCATGGATTTGTAGGCTTGGGTGCCATAATCCTTCATGGGTTGGTAGGCTTGGGTGCCATAATCCTATGTGACATAATCTCCTTATGGAGATTTCCGTTTACATGCTTGAGATTCTGAGCATTTGATATTCTCAAGCCGACAATGTCAGATTCGACATTGTCGGCTTTCGAGAATATAATATAGACCCTATATATATATATATATATATATATATATATATATATATATATATATATTTTTTTTTTTTAATTCCAGCAAAACTGCCTTAAATATCATGTTGTTAACTTAATCAGTATTATCTTTAAAACCATATAGGTAATATCTGCATATTGTAAGGATTATTTGTTACAACTCATAAACCTATTTTAGATTTGGAAAGCTGTATAGCTAATATAATAATAAAAGTATATTTATTGCAATAAAGAATTTGAATGTGAAATACGATGATTCTAGTTATCTGTTTTCTTTTTTTTGTTTCACCCCACCCCTTATCTCTTTTTTAATTTGAACACACCATTTTAATGTCACACTTTTCTTCCAACAAACAAAATGATTTTCAGCTACACAGAGATAGGCCAACCACTGCAGCTCAACCTGCCCCCCTACACTGGCTACTGCACCAACATCCAGCACATCTGAGACACAGTCTGGCAGTACTGCCTCCGCAGCCCATGAACTACTTAGCCTATCCATATCAGGTAGCATTACCCTGGTTGCTGGAGTATTGGTACCCTCTGGGAGTATTGATGGAGAAAGGGATTACATCACTCAACAGAAGCTGCCAGGGATGGTGTGTGAGGTACTAGAAACTGAAATTGGTACCTGCCTCAGCCATCTGGAGAAGGAGGATCTTAGAATGCAAAAAAAAAAAAAAAGACCCCCACATCAAGCAATTCTACAGGGAGTCAAGGAAGGGACAGTGGTGACAGTTTTGAGGATGAGGACTAAATTCTCAATGCTCCCATGCTTGATGGACATGGACCTGCATTGTCCCCTACCTATCCCCAGTCATGGTGTCTCCAACCTTTTGAGTCCATCACCATCCCTGTGTCTTTCTGCAGCTAATGCTTGCACAACTGTATAGAGGTAGGCATTAAGGATAAAAATTGTGGAAGACTCATACTTTACTGTAGTCATTGTTTGTCACATTTGCTTAGTTAATGTCATCCAGATAACATCTGTAAAAAGATGAATGATCTGGATTTGAACACTGTGTTATGAGTGCTCTGTCTAGGAACTTACTGCTCTTATACCTGGTGCCACAGAAAAACCTAAACAGCAGGTGTATCTTTACACTCAGTACCTTCCAGAGTGCTGACAACCAAACCATGCATTGCCACTTAGCCTGTTTGCGTGGACTGAGGCGAATCAATAGAAATATTACTGTTTGCATGGAGTGAGTTGAACAAATTGAAATATTACTATTTTCCCATTTAAGCAGAGAACTGTGTTTGCTTGTTGCGTGACTCTGTGCAAACAGAGAAGGCAATAATAGCAACAATTCTTAATGTCATAAAATCTATGACACGTTTCCAATATAAACTACAATATGAGCAGCATAATATCTGTCAGCTATTTCTCCCATAACATATATTCCTAACTACATCTCAAGTTCAAGTTGTATTCATGAAATGACAATCTCACATGCTCTAACACTTTGTCTTCATTCGCAGGAATCAGTTTCTCAGTGATGCACTATATAAACAGGTGTTTGGCGTGTGTTACTATGGTTATTGTCCAGTTATCCTCCATTTTATCAAAAGGCATTGATAAACACAAAACAAGCAAAGGGACGTGTTGTTCACTGAAGACATACTTACTCAGACTCATGTGTGTCCTGCAGCAATGTCTTGCAAATGATATCTCAGAAATTGGTCCACTGTCAAATGCACTACAGAAATAAAGAGCAGAACTGCATCATTACATTTATTATGGGTTTACTCTGATACTGGATATTGGTCATTATTGATCAAAACACGCCAATATTGTCAGAAAAAAACTAGTACTGTGGATGTCAATTCATCAGAATATGAACACACATACATCAACACTTGCAGTCCTGCTGTTTCCAAAATATCAAAGTGTGTGTGTGTGTGTGTGTGTGTGTGTGTGTGTGTGTGTGTGTGTGTGTGTGTGTGTGTGTGTGTGTGTGTGTGTGTTTGTGTGCATGTGTGTGTGTGTATGTGTGTGGGGGGCAGTTTGTGTGAGCGTGCTATGTAAACAACATACTGAGAAACAGGTGCATGAATGTCTCAGTTCTGCAACATGCATTCATGACAGCTTATTTCACCTCAGGTCCCAAGATGTTTTGTAAAGTATTTTGCATTTTGCAATCACAGAAGCAAATCTGAAGTCCAGCTTTTGTACACAAGCCTCATAACAATATATGTTACTGGCAAGAGCTGATTTGGCATAGTAGTATGTTGCTCTGACTGCAAAATGATGATGATGTCATCTTCTATAAAGATGACTATGACATTGACAATATCAGACTTCTGTGATGGTGCAAATGTTAAGTACTGTATTTTGCAGCTGGACTAATTAGTTAGGAAGGGGTTTGAAAAACACAACAGTCAACTTGTGTGTGCATGTCTGTATGTCTTACTGTGTGTGTGTAGTCAGAACAGCATGATTCTATGTCCTAATGTCCTCACTCAAGTCTCATTGAGAACGTTTTACAGTGGTACATGATTACACAGCAATTTCATACTGATCACAGGATTACACAGCAATTTCGTACTGCCCTCCCAACATCTAATTCTCACCATACACTGATGATGTCATCTGCTATAAAGTGTACTCTAGCAATAAAAAAGTCAAACTTAGGCTGTGGTGCTACCATTAAGCACTGTGTTTTTTTATGTAACTAGGTAGGGATGGGTACTGATCTCATTTTTGTCAATCTGTGTTTGTGTGAGCATGTGTTCAGTTACCTCTCATTCTGGAGACCATTTTAGAGCAGCATCTGAGACACTCCTACCAACATCTTCTTCTCACCATACACTGATGATGCCATCTGCTATAAAGTGCTATTTGGCATTATGGAAATCAGACTTGAAATTTGGCTCTAGCATTAAGTATTGTGTTCTCTAGCTTGTGTAAGTGGGTAGGTTTGGGTTCTAATTGCACAGCAGTCATTTTGTGTGTTCAGTTAACTCCCATTCTGGAAAACATTTTAGACCAGGATGTGAGACACTCCTACCAACATCTTCTTCTCATCATAAATTGATGATGTTATCAGCTACAAAGTGTTATCTGACAATATGAAAGTTAGACTTGTGCTGTGATGCTAACATTAAGTACTGTGTACTGTGTCTCTAGATTCTATAATTAGATAGGTGGGGGGTTAATCTCACAGCAGTCAATTTGAGTGTATATATGTTTATGTTCATTCAACTGACAATTTGAAAACAATTTCAGAACAGCATGTAAGATGACAACTATGTTACACACTCCTCCCACCATCTACTCAGCATACAATGATTATGTCATCCCCTATAAAGTGGACCCTAACAGCATACCACTCATATGTCTGTGTTGGCACAAGAATTAACTATTCTGTTCTGTAGCTAGATAGTCTGTGCTTCTAATCTCACAGCAGGCAACTTATGTGGTCCTTCAAATATGAATGGGTAGACAATTTTATTCCAAGATGTAAATCCACATCAATGTCACACACTCTTCTCAACATCTTCCTTTCAGCTTATAATGATTCTGTCATCCTTGATAATGTGCACTGTATGTAAAGTCAGGCATCTGTGGTGGTGCTACTGTTTCATTGTATAGAATCCAGTTTGTATACCTCCACAGGCTTATTACTCCAATCTGACCTGCTGTATGTGTGGTTGGTGGTATATTATGGTCATTATATGACCTTTTAAATCTCCATTCATTTGGCTCCACTTAGGAGAACATTTAATATAACCCCATGAATCCAACATCCCCTTTTTTCCTCTTCCAACATAACATTCTTTCTGTGGAATACTGGGGGATGTCATCATCTCAAAGATGCATACACACAGCATGAAGCACAGCCCTTCCATGACCCTTTGCAAGGCATCTGCAGACAGTTGGATATGTGATCATTAATTTTGTTATAGGGTGGTGAACATGTCACATATAAAAAGAGGCAGTATGAAGTACAATCAAACACATACACACATATGAACATGCCCCTAGTATCTTCCATCATATAGATATAGCTATTTAGGTTTAAAGGCCATAACAATGGATATGATTTAGTTAATGTTGGCTATTAGCCTAGTAATGTCCCATGACCCTGTGAAGATTGCAGATGTCAATGTTGCTATCATCCATGATGTGCTGTGTTGAGGTGTAGATGTATGGTAACCTTACAACAGTGTATTCCAATCTGTGATTTCAGGTAATGCAATGGTGGCCATTGCTGCCATTTGATCATATGTTCATTCCATAACAGCTGCAGTAATATGCCTCTTGAGGACTGTTGAAATGGGATGATGGTTTGTATATTGTTGCATTCATAAGGCATTCATTTTTGTAGTGGAGTATATTAACATTGTACACATTTCTCATTCATCTATCACAATGACACTTGCAGTGTGGCACATGTGTGCATGTGTATACCTACCATCATGAAATGCTATGTAACATACAGCAAGATTACATCATACTAATTACATAGGCACATATGCCTTGTTTCAGCTACGTATTGTAATGCTGGTATATACATAAACACATTACCAGTTCAGATTCACTTGCACCTTTGGATAATTCATTGTGTGCAAAATTGTGCTGCTTCCAATTATAAACATATAGGCATATGATGTGCAAAAGATACAATTATGTGAAATAGGCAGAGTTGTATGACTCTGTTAGCAGTTCCACTGTTTGTCATGCTATGGATATCTATGATTCTGTTTGGAGGTGTTGTCATAAATCTATTTTCAAGTAAGTTCAAAATCTTAAGGGGAATACACAGCTACGTGCACAGATAGTTGTGGATGGCACCACCAACACTCATCCAGAGGCAATAGACAACCTGCTAGCTGACAGATTTCGATCAAACTTCATCCCAATGTCCCCACTGGTCATCAGCCAAAATATACATGCAAGCATTACTTAACATATATTCTCAAGAAAACTGCTCATCTGTGTGCTTTGTAAGGTTAAAATATGGCATCAATGAGCCCTGACAACATCCCAGGTTGCCTTATCAATAAATTAAAACATGACTTTGTGGGCACAGTTGGATCCCTACTTAACCATAGCCTCCAAACAGGCAATTTTCTGGCAGAATGGTGGAAAGCAACAGTCATATGTCTGAAAAAGAGAGACCATCACCTGACACAGGGAATTATAGAGCCATAAACCTGACTAGTCTCATCTGTAAGCCAAAGGAAGCAATTATCATGGACTTTATCAACAAGAACATAAGTAATCTGTCTCTGTAACCAAAGGATTTTTTATTTGATAAGACTAGGTCATATATTTGAAATTTGGTAGGCTACTTCAAAAAGGTCACCAAGACCATGGGTGAAAGAAAGAATGGGCAACCCACATACCCTGACCTGGCCAAGGCATTTGACAAAATTCTATACTTAGATATTACAGAGAAACTGTCTCAACTGACCATGAAACACTACATCACCAAGCTAGTAGCTCAATGGATTACCAACAGGACACATACTGGCATTTGAATTCTCCTCTAGCAAGAGGCCGGTGACAAGTGCAGTACTATAGGATTCCGTACTAGGGTCTTTCCTGTTTGATATTTAATTCGCAGAAGTCAAGGCAAACTTAGACAGCCTTTTTCCAACCAACTTTGTGGATGACTGCAAATTGTGGACAATTCCTGAATCCAGTAACTCTTTTGATATACTGCAGAAAGTATTAATGTACATAAATGAATGATGCCAGAACCACAGAAACACACTAAATATCCAAGAAAACATAATTATTTATTTTTGTAAAGCAAATACCCAAGCTAATTACAATACAGACAGCACACCCCAATAAGTAGACCCAGTGGTATATGATCTAGGTACTCAGGTAGATAGTAATTGTAAGTTTGACTACCACATGTCCGTAGCAGTGACAAATCCCTTCTATGTGGCACAACTCATACGTATGGGCATGTCATCCAGCTCAAAGGATGTTAAAATTCTATTATAATCAGCCTTCATCCCAACAACAATTGAGAAGAATGCACCCCTGTGCATGTAACTCACCACATATTTATTTGCTTATTTATTGACATTTGTTTACCGGGATAGTCCACTGGGCTAAAAAAGCCCATTGTCAGTGGAGGTCCGGGGAGAAAAGCTCCAATGCACATTAACAACAACAAGGATGTTACAATGTTTACAAGAATTCTTATAATACATAAATGTCAAAGAATAATAGATACAAAAAAGACAAAATAAGCCAATCTGAACAATAATAAAAGTATCAGGAAAATTAGGTTTCCCTAAGCAAGGTCGACAAATTAGAAAATGGTACAGCTTGAATTTCTAAGTCAAATTATCAGTGTGGAGGAAGTATAAGAAACACAAAAAAAAATACAGGTAGACAGAAGTATAAGAAAAGCAGAAAAATACAGGTAGATAGAAGCTTCATATGGTTATAGTTAGTAGGCTGCATGCCTAAAGTGTAGCATAAGAGACCTAGTGATGACTGAAGAAATGTTGGGGCTAATTCTAGTGGAGGGGGTAATTCTAGTGGAGGATTATGCAGTTATGATGGTTATATAGTTATGAAAGTGCAATACTGGGTCTGAGGAAAGGGAGTTAAGTGTGGTGAACATGTCACATATAAACAGAGGCAGTATGTAGTACAATCAAACACGTACCACATATGCACATGCCCCTAGTATCTTCCATCATATCGATATAGCTTTTTGGTTTAAATGCCATAACAATGGATATGATTTATTTGATGTTGGCCATTAGTCTAGTAATGTCCCATGCCACTGTGAAGACTGCACATGTCAATGTTGCTGTCATCCACATGTGCTGTGTTGAGGTGTGGATGTACGGTAGCCTTACAACAGTGCATTCCAGTCTGTGATTTGAGGTAATGCAATGGTGGCCATTGCTGCCATTTGATCATATGTTCATTCCATAACAGCTGCAGTAATATGCCTGCTGAGGACTGTTGAAATGGGATGATGGTTTGTATATTGTTGCATTCATAAGGCATTCATTTTTATAGTGGAGTATATTAACATTGTACACATTTCTCATTCAACCATCACAATGACACTTGCAGTGTGGCACATGTGTGCATGTGTATACCTACCATCATGAAATGCTCTGTGACATACAGCAATATTACATAATACTAATTACATGGGCACATATGCCTTGTTTCAGCTACATATTGTAATGCTGGTATATACACAAACACATTACCAGTTCAGATTCACTTGCACCTTTGTGGAATTCATTGTGTGCACAATTGTGTTGCTATTCACAAGGATTATTCAGGTGTTGCCCAGCAGCATTGTGTGACTGTCAGCATTTGTGCCCTTAACTATTCTGCATGAATCAAATCCACCTCATATGTAATGTGCCCATATATGGTATCAGAGCTCTCACACACATGTTTCCAATTATAAACATATAGACATATGACGTGCAAAAGATGCAATTATGTGAAATAGGTAGAGTTGTGTGACTGTGTTAACAGTTCCACTGTGTGTCATGCTATGCATACCTAATGTTATGTTTGGAGGTGTTGTCATAAATCTATTTTCAAGTAAGTTCAAAATCTTAAGGGGAATACACAGCTATGTGCACAGATAGTTGTGAATGGCACCACCAACACTCACCCAGAGGCAATAGACAACCTGCTAGCTGACAGATTTCGATCAAACTTCACCCCAATGTCCCCACTGGTCATCAACCAAAATATACATGCAAGCATTACTTAACATATATTCTCAAGAAAACTGCTCATCTGTGTGCTCTCTAAGGTTAAAATATGACATCAATGAGCCCTGACAACATCACAGGTTGCTTTATCAATAAATTAAAACATGACTTTGCGAGCACAGTTGGATCCCTACTTAACCACAGCCTCCAAACAGGCAATTTTCTGGCAGAATGGTGGACAGCAACAGTCATCTGTCTGAACAAAGAGAGACCATCACCTGAAAAAGGGAATTATAGAGCCATAAGCCTGACTAGTCTCATCTGTAAGCCAATGGAAGGAATCATCATGGACTTTATCAACAAGAACATAAGTAATCTGACTCTGTAACCAAAGCATTTTTGATTTGATTAGACTTGGTCATATATTTGAAATCTGGTAGGTTTCTTCAAGAAGGTCACCAAGGCCATGGATGAAAGAAAGAATTGGCAACCCACATTATGACCTCTCAACCAATCGGGGACAAACTTCAACAGAATCAGGGACAAATCAAGAAAAAATCAGGGACAATCAGGGACACTTTTGAAGTACTAGTGCTATTAACTTGAAACATTGACAGAATCAGAGCATATGAATTAATACACATTTTCTGAAGTAAAAGAAGTCTATAACTCTTAATTATTGTCATTATTCATTAAGTGTAATTCACAACCTTTCCTCCAAAAGTCTAGTTTTAGTAGGGATTAAGAGGGACAGAGCTAAAATTTGAGTCAAAATCAGGGACATCCCTGAAAATCAGGGACAGTTGAGAGGTACATACCCTGACCTGGCCAAGGCATTTGACAAAATTATATACTCCGGTATTTCAGAGAAACTGTCTCAACTGACCATGAAACACTACATCACCAAGTTGGTAGCTCAATGGATTACCAACAGGACACATACTGGCATTTGAATTCCCCTCTAGCAAGAGGCCAGTGACCAGTGCAGTACTATAGGGTTCCATACTAGGGTCTTTCCTGTTTGATATTTAATTCACAGAAGTCAAGGCAAACTTAGCCTTTTTCCAACCGACTTTGTGGACGACTGCAAATTGTGGACATTTCTTGAATCCAGTAACTGTATTGATATACTGCAGAAAGTATTAATGCACATAAATGAATGGTGCCAGAACCAGAGAAACACACAAAATATTCAAGAAAACATAATTATTTATTTTTGTAAAGCAAATACCCAAGCTAATTACAATATAGACAGCACACCCCAATAAGTAGACCCAAAGGTATATGATCTAGGTACTCAGGTAGATAGTAATTGTAAGTTCGACTACCACATGTCCGTAGCAGTGACAGATCCCATTTATGTGGCACAACTCATAAGTATGGGCATGTCATCCAGCTCAAAGGATGTTAAAATTTCATTATAAACGGCCTTCATCCCAACAACAATTGAGAAGAATGCACCCCTTTGCATGTAACTCACCACATATTTATTTATTTATTTATTGACATTTGTTTACCAGGATAGTCCACTGGGCTAAAAGAGCCCATTTTCAGTGGAGGCCCGGGGAGAAAAGCTCCAATGCACATTAACAACAACAAGAAGGTTACAATGTTTACAAGAATTCTTATAATACATAAATGTCAAAGAATACTAGATACAAAAAAGACAAAATAAGGCAATTTCAACAGTAATAAAAGTATCAGGAAAAATTAGGTTTCACTAAGCAAGGTCGACAAATTAGAAAATTGTACAGCTTGAATTTCTAAGTCAAATTATGAGTGTGGAGGAAGTATAAGAAACGCAAAAAAAATACAGGTAGACAGACGTATAAGAAAAGCAGAAAAATACAGGTAGACAGAAGCTTCATATGGTTATAGTTAGTAGGCTGTATGCCTAAAGTGTAGTATAAGAGATCTAGTGATGACTGAAGAAATGTCGGGGCTAATTCTAGTGGAGGAGGTAATTCTAGTGTAGGATTATGCAGTTATGATGGTTATATAGTTACAAAAGAGCAATACTGGGTCTGAGGAAAGGGAGTTAAGTGATGGCATCAGTCCAGGTGGAGCAGTTACAAATCCAATTAGAGAACAAGTACTTGTGTAGGGCAGTTTTGAAGGTGATGGGATGTTGTTTGAAATGGACATGGGAGGGAAGGTTTTTCCAGGATCTAGCAATGGTCCAGCTGAATAAGACTTTGCCTGCAGATAGGTTAGATTTGTGAATTTGTAGTAGGTTTTGATTTTTTGATCATAGTGGCCTAGATAGGGAGTTAAGGGAAAATAAGTAGCTGAGTGCAGTGCAGTTTTGTGGTTTGTAAATAAGTTTGTGAGAGTTAGTAAGCTGAAGCCGTAGTAGGTAATGTGGGAATTCGAGACACTGGAGATTTCTTCAGGCTATACAGTGATGAGTAGAATGATGGAAGTTAGAGGCATATCTGGCAATCTTGTTGCAGCAGGACTCTAACTTTTGTTTCAAGGAGGACGCGGGTTAATTAATAAGACTGCACCATAGGTTAAGGAGGGAAGTAAATAAGAGAGGGCTAAGGCTTGTTTTGTTGATGAGGAGAGAAATTTATTGTGCCTATAAAGTAAGTTTTTTTATGGGTTTTTGATCTGTTGGATTGGATATGTAATCAAATTTTAGATTGTCATCTATTATAACTCCTAATAGTTTGGTACTAAGTACAAGTTCTATTTTTATTGAGTTCAGTGAGAAAATGTTGAAGTTTTGTCTATTAATAGCAGTGTTCGTTTTAGCAGTAAACAACCTAAGTTTAGTTTTCTTTAGCATTTAAGGAGAGATTATTTTCGTGAAGCCAGGAGTCAATAGTAGAGAAGGCTGTTTGGGTCATTTATTGTAGAATATTGGGGTTAGGTGCAGAGCAGACTTTGGTTGAGTCATCTGCATACTGGACTAGGGGGGCATGTGGTATTGCTTGGTGAAGGTTATTTATGAATATGTTGAAAAGAAGGGGACCTAAGTTTGAACCTTGTGGGATGCCTGTAGGGTTATGGAGGTAGAGAGAGATAGAGTGTTGCCACTTGATGGCATGTTGCCTATCCAAGAGATAGCTTCTAAATAATTTAAGAGACTGAGAAGAAAGACCTATGGAAGAGAATTGAGAGAGGATAGTGTGGAATATGGTGTCAAATGCTTTAGCTAGAACTAGAAAGAGAGCAGATGCTATACAGTCAGAGTCATGAATCTTATTTATGTTGTCTAAAAAGGATATTAGTGCAGTAAAAGCACTGTGGCCAGGATGGAATCCATGTTGGGTTAGGAAGAGGTTGTTGTCATTGAGTAGGTAGTTAACTAATTGTCTTTGAAAGCATGTTTCGAGAATTTTAGATACAGGGGATTGAAGAGCAATAGGCCAGAAGTTTGAAATATCAGAGGAAGGGCCATCTTTATGAAGGAGAAAGATAATGACTTTTTTCCAAAGAGAGGGAACATATGATTCATGGATCAATCTATTGATTAGGATGATGATAGGATAGGCTACTGCAACAGCAGTGATCTTAAGGAATTTGGCAGGAATATTGTCAGCTGAGTTGGAGCAGGGTTTTAGATTTAGCAAGAGTTTCTTAATGCAAGAAGTGGGGATAGGGGATTTTGGAACTTCACATATCTAGTCTTGGGTACATTGCCATATTGTACATGCCCTCTTCCTCTTTCTTCTTTTCTATCATTCATGTCTGTGGCCATTTTAATCAGCACACTTTCCCTGTCTAGTATATTTATGCTGCATTGTATTTGCCCTTGCTGATCATAGGAAGTTACTAGAGTATTAGCCATGAGGCTCTTTTAAGCCTAGTCAAGAGTTTTGCCCATGTTTAGACAAGTCAGCACCCAATGCCCCTATCCAACAGGGACACGGCTGAAATCCCAGGGGTGTATTTTATTTATCCCATCCAGTTATTCAGGTTGCACTTAAAAAGAGGTAAAGAGGTACTCTGCTTGACATGGAGAGGCAGTCTATTCCACAGATGGGGAGACTCTGGGACACAAATCTCTCCTTCCAAAAGTCCTGCTGATGTCACAGACCAGGTTGAGGCCACACATGTGAGTTATTTGAGTGGAGCTTGACTTGTAGATATGCAGCAGTCCCATCAAGGCAGGGTCTGAGATCACCTTGTATGCCAGAGAGGCCACCTCTGAGGAGTCTGTATGAAACTGAGTAGAGGGATAGGGCTTTTAACCTATCACTGTATGGTAGATGTTTGAGGCCCTGTATTCTCCTGGTGAGGAACCTCTGTGCTCTCTACAGCTGCTGCATGTGCTTTGTGAGATTCATGCCAAAAGGGGCATTGTACTCAGTAATGGGCCTTACAAGGGGAGAATACAGGGATGTTATGACGTGCTTGTCCCTGTACAAGATACCCTTACTTATGAGGTGGGTCATGTAGAAGGCTTTACATACAACAGAAGCAACATGGTGGTCAAAAGTCAGGTTGCTATCAACCTGGTTGCCTAAATCCCTCATGACTGATTTCGTGCTTAGGATGTTGTTATTTATGTGATAATTTGTGGGAACATCACTCTCTCCAAAGGGGATGATGATGCATTTTTTTGGTATTCAGCTTGAGAGCATGTTTCTGGCACTAGTCATTTGTCTGGGTGAGACCCTCTTGGAGGATGTCCACATTACTAGGGGAATTGATGACAGCACCCAACTTGTAGTCATCTGCAAATCTGGTCAGCCATAGCCCACTGCTTTTGGCCTGCACCTCAGAAAAGTATATCCTAAATAACAGAGATCCCAAGACCAAACCCTGGGGTATGCCACTTGTTACGGGTCTACTGCTTGAGACTTCCCCTATTTTGACTAGGTGGGTTCTATCAGTGAGCTAATTTGCTACCCATATGGTAACATATGGATTGATGCCTAGTTGAGAAAGTTTATCTATTATGATCGAGTAGGGAATGGTGTCGAAGGCTTTGACCATGTCAAGGTAGGCAGTGTGCACCATCTTCTCCTTGTCCATGGCTTTAGTGGCTGTCTCAAAGAAGTCAACCAAATTTAACAGACATGACCTCCCCTTGACAAAGCCAAACTGTGTGGGATCGAGTACTTGGAAGTTGCTGATGTCCTTGTTAATGAGGTCCATGATAATCCATTCCATGGCCTTGTAGATCAGGCTAGTTAGGCTGATGGGTCTATAATTTCCCAGATCACTGGACACTCCACCTTTGTGCAAAGGGATGACAGTGGTGGTCCTCCACTCAGCTGGGATGAAGCCGGTACTCTGGCTTTGGTTGAATAGGGTGCCTAATGGTGCTGCAAGTTCCAGCCTGAGCTCACATAGGATGCAAAATGGGATGTTATCGGGTCCCATGGAGGTTGTATTTTTTTGTCTTTGAGAGAGTAGTGATGACCTGTTCCCTAGATATAAGGGGAAGGGGGCAGGTACTGGGGATGTCCTGATTTACTGATGGGGGACAGAAGGGTGAAGATTTCACTGAATCTGTCAGCTAGCAAGTTTACTATAGCTACGGTGTTTGTATATGTAGTGTCCTTGACCACCAGTTCTGAACAGATCTGGGTGCTTCCTTTGAGATTGTGGATATATGTGAAGAGAACATTATGACTGTCTCTAGTAAATGTGGCCAATTTGGACTTGAAGTTTGTTTTGGAGAATTTCACCAGTGCTCTTATTTGCTTGTTCTGGCTAAGGAGACATTGCTTCCAATTGGGCACTTGCTCCTTCTTGGTCTTGGACAGCAATTTTTTTCCTTTTGTTATAGTTTATCTATTCCAGATGTCCACCAGGCAGGTTTGCTCTTCCTTGTGGAGGTTGATTTAGTCCTGTTGGGTACTCCTGATTCCATGCATCTATATAAATGCTCATATAGTGCTTTGGTGTAGTTTTGGATATTGGTGCAAGTTCCTACAGAGGGGGAGGGAGAGGGGGCTGTGAAGCTGTTTATACCATCCCTCAGGAGGCTGTAATCAGCTTTGGAGAAGTTTTTATGTTTGACTCTAGCTAGAGGAGGGTTGAGGCAGATCATGACTTCAAAAGTGACTGCTTTATTGTTGGATCTTACCAGGAGGATGATATTGTAGGGATGTTGCAGTGGTTACTCATGTTGGTTAATACTAAGTCCAAGATATTATCACCTCTTATGGGGGTATTGTCTTGCTGTTCCAAGGTGTTTGCATTGACAAAATCAAGGAATCTCTGGGCATTAGTGTTCTGGCATAAGTAGTTCTTCCAATCTATGCTTGGGTAGTTAAAGGCACCCAGGATCAGATAAAGGGTTGGATCTTGATAGATTCAAACACGTCCAGATAGGCAGATTGGGCATCTTGTGCCAGATTTGGGGACTGGTAACTAGCTATGATTTGAATAGGGTTAATGTCAATGGTTATCTGCACCTGGAGTGTCTCCTGTGTTCCATACTGTTTGACCAGCCTGGAGGTATATATGTTTTTAATATATATTGAAACTTCACCTCCTTTGGCTTTACTGTCCACAGTTTTGGGTCACACTGTATGATAGGATGAGTAACCAGGTAAGGCTGGGGTGCTGTCCACAACTTTGAACCAGGTTTCAGTGACTGCAAAGATGTCAGCCTTTTCCAGGGTTAAGAATGCTTGGAATGAGTACAATTTCATGTTTAGATTCCTAGCGTTTAACAGCATGACCTTTAATTTGTGTTTTGTTGATATTTTTATGTTGGTAGTTTTAACTTCATCACTTTTCCTAAAAAAAGCACTATGGGGGAGACAAGAGCCTTTTCCAGAAGCTTGAATCCCAGGTGAGACAGATGCAGGCCATCTTTGGCAAAGCATCATTATCTGTTGAATTTTCTTTTCAGGCTGTTAGGTACTGGATCCCCCTGGAATGACACCAGAAACTAAGTCAATTGTTAAAGTCAGTCATTTTCTGTTTGTATTGAGGCATCATTCTGGGTAACAGTAGAATGCTGCTTAAAGCTAGGGACATACCTGCCTGGGACACAATCAGCAAACTCAATCATGTCTCTCTTCATATAGTCCAGGGAGGTACGTCTCAAGTCATTTTTGCCAGCATAGACTATGACAGAGTCATAACAGTACCTGTTGTTGAGAGACTTGAGGGCGTATGTGATATGGCGGATTCTGGCCCCTGACAGACAACTAACCATGACTTTCTCCTTATCCAGCCTTGTGACACACACACATCTGTGTGTCTCATAATAGAGTCTTCTATGACTAATATGCTGGGTTTATGGTTAAGCCTTTGTGGTTGTGAGACACAGATGTCTGGACTGTGTGTGGTATGTGGTGTGGAGGGCTATGGAAATCATGTGTTTTTGCCTTGGAGGTCTCCTTTGTTTGGGTATGTTTATGTTGAGGACCTCCACATATGTTGGCATGTGTTTTATAGGTGTGGGTGGTGTTTGAGGTTTAGTGATTGTGTTGACAACCTTCTCGGTGCCAAATATACTGACTTGAGAGGGAGACACCATGGACTCTAGGTTCCTAATGTAATTGCATCTCTCACAAATTGTGTTCTTAGGTGGTAGTAGTAGTAGATGGTTGTCTGTGTACATGAGGCAGTTGCTACATTGTCTCAGGATGCCCATTTCAAACAGACTGGCAGGAGAAACTGTAGGAAATTATCCATCCATATCTGTCAAAATCTGAGGGAGAAAGGCCAGGAAGAGCTAAGGGGTAGGCCTAAAGCTCAAGTGCTTTAACCAATACTAAGAGACTTAGAATAACAGTTAAAATGTAGACAGGCTATAAATAAGCAGTAATAAATGCAACAGAAAAGATGCAATTGAACACTTTAGAAAACAAACAAGTAGCAGGAAAAAGTAAAATGAAGTAATAGAGGAGTAGAAAGAAACACAAATACAGAAAAACATAAGCCATTTTTTTATTTGTATTTATTTATTTATTTATTTATAAAGTGGAAAGGGAGAGAGGAGGAACAGAAGATAATTCAAGGTTAAGGGACTAAGGGGTTTGGCCTTCCTAAATGATCTTTGCATTAGGTAGAGTGAGCTAATGAGATTGGACTGGGAGGAGTATCCCAGATCAAATTTACAGTAGGGGCGGGCAACTGCAAAAGCCAGCAAGTTTAACAACACAACAGCATTTGGGTGGGAGAAAAACAATATTCAGCCACAGGTCAGAAAATATATAAATGTAGACACAGATAAGTAAATAATTCAGCCAAGCAAAAAATAAAGACAGTGCAGTACTGTTAAGAAACACTGAACAGTTAGATAAAGTGCAAAAAATATACTTATCAACTATATATTTCCAGATTGTTTGAGAAGCACTCTCAGTTAGGTACAATGAAGCTTCTAGCAATGATATGCAGAAATTCACAAAAAGGTAATATTTTTATACCAGCAAGATAAAAGCCAAGACTTGAGACAATCAGATAACACAAAAGCTGTTACACCAGGCTTTCCACCCTGGAATGAGTTCACCACAAACTCCCTGCTGCCCCAGAGAGTTATAAATGGACGCCCTATGTGGAACCAGTTAGTTCAAGCTGCCAAATGCTTTAGAACAGAAATAAAAATTTCACATCAGATCAGGAAACAAAATTAAGCCACAGATCAGTAAATATATAAATGCAGATACAGATAAATAAATAATTCAGTCAGTACTGTTAAGAACACTGAACAGTTAAATAAAGTGCAAGTGCACCAACATCTATCATTTCAGTCTGAAAATGTTTGCTGTAGTGTTCATTGCACTAAGTAACTTTTCTATAATGTGTTAATATTGCAGTTTTGGCAGTATTTTCACACCTGTTAGCCATTCTGGCTATCTGCACAATCTTGCAGAGAAGGTTTGCCCACAGGCAAACTTGTATGAATGTTTTTCTGAGTTCATAGTGCTCTGCATAGTTTCCTGACTGGCAACACTGTTGCTGACCATGAAATGTTGCTTGTATTCATGTAAGTGCAATGCAAGCATGCATATGCGATTAGCACCGCTGCTCATCATGCAAACACAAAATCTCTAGGAAGGAATGCAGTATAATTAAGCACGGCATATTATATACAAATCAGTATGATTGTCCTGAAATCAAATTAAATAGCATTGAAAAGTACTAACAAAACTGATGAATACAACATCAGCAGAACCAGACAAAATTCCAGTGATACAATAAAAGAACTTAGCTGGCATAATAAAGAAGCCATTGTCAAGTACACTTAATACTAAGCTCTGTTATAGTGGCATGGAAGACATTGTTTCCTCAGAAATTAAACACTATCAGCTTGTCAGCCAGACCTCAATATTAAGTAAATACTTGAAGAGGTTTCTCCTGGAATTAATGGAATATAATAGAATAGAAAATAATTTATACCATATCAGGCACCATGGTTTTTCTAAGGGAAGATCAACTTTAACAGACTTAATAGAATTCTATAACCAGATAACTAGATGTATGGACCTAGGGATAACCTCGGTTATCATTTTTCTGGATTTAGCTAAGGCATTCATCAGCTTATCTTAATGAACAATATATGAGTAGTTAGTAAAGTATAATTATAATCTTTATTGGATCAACTGGATTATTGAATGGTTGAGTGAGATGACAGAGACAATGACAATACATTGACATAGTTCTGATCCACTTGTTGCATTTTTTTGATGTGCCCCAGGGTTCTGTGTTGGGTACATTATTGTTTAATATTGTTTTTGCAAAAATTACAATGACATATAAAGGCTGGATTAATAAATATGCAGATGACTGTAAGTTAGGGTTTATAATTTCTGAGGCAAAAGAACATAATGATATTAATAGACATATGCTGGATATATCAACATGGACAAAAAAAGCATAATATTCAGTCTAAATAAATGCAACACTGATATGACAGCATGCAATTTGGTATTCACTAAATGGCTCTACTCAAAGGCAAATGGCAGACTATGCTAATGATAACATCAAGAGCCGAAGTAAATGCTAATCAACCAATTTAATGTGATAAAGCTATTCAGGAAGCTATAAAGCAATTAAACACTTAAGCTCTTTGGTATACAGACATGATAACACATAGAAAAAAAGCATGTTAGGGGGTTGCTACTGTTATTACTATGCTGCATATCTAACATTCTTTAAATCAGGGTGCAGTTGCTGCCAGACCTCGAGCAAGAAGAAGGAGGGTGGATTGCATGACACAGAAATTGTTGAGAAATATGGGGTGGACAGGGAAACAATGGAGGAAATATGCAAACTCTGCCACCCCCACTTCAGGCCCCAGGGAAATCACAGAGAGCCCATCCCAGTGGAAACAAAGGTATTTTTAGCATTACATATACTAGCTACTGGTGCTTTCCAGAAACTCACAGGGGATATGTTAGGGGTGTCACAGGCATTAGCCTCTTGAATATTACATCGCTTTCTAAATGCAATGCTACCACATGAAATGGATTACATCTGTTTGTTACACACCCCACAGGAGTGAACAAGAACCATGCAGGAATTCCATGCAGTAGAACACTTCCCTGAAGTGGTGGTGGCCATATATTGCACACACATAGAAATAAAAGTCCCTCCATTGAAGTGGAAATGATTTATTTATTTGACATTTGTGGACTGGGATAATCTGACTGAGTTTGCACCCTTTTTCAGTGGAGGTCCAGGGAGAAAAGTTCCACAGTGCAAAGGCTACAACAAAAATTCACATAACAAATTAAGCAAATAATGCATACACAGAATAATCAAAAGAAGAGGTTTCTGCTCTGTAAACTGTTAGGATGCCTATAATGCCCAAGTATCTACAATGTCTGTGCAGTTAATCCAGGCATTTACATGACTCACATATATGGCACACTTGTGAGCTGTACACCAGGTTTGTTAGGGGTTTCATTCCTCATGGACATCTACTGGGGAATGTAGATTATGCACTGGAGTCCTAACTCATGACACCCATGAGAAACCTACAGAGCAAGGATGCAACAAGGTAAATGTTCAAACCAGCAATATTTCAGATCATATTTGGTTACTTTAAATCAGGATTCTGGTCAATAAACTGCAGTATGACTCAGGAACCTCTGCTGAAATATTTACAGTCTGTGTCATGTAACACAATATTACTGTCAGGAAACAGCTTCATCAAGGAAAGCAAAGGGCAGGACCACTGTTTCAATGACCATAGACAGGACCACCAGGTAGATATGAGGAGTCTGATGGAGAACCACCAGTAGCAGATAGTGCTGGCAGATGGAGGCATGCACAGTATGTCCTGGCTCTGGCTAAGAGGCAGAGGACAGCACATGCGATCACTACCTAGTTCAGTCCCTAGGATCCCACAAACATGCATATCGGAAACTGTTGCCTATCAAACTCCACAACATTTACTTTACCACATAATGGTTGTGCTCTGATAGCATCAGACTGGGACAACCTCCAGGGAAACAACTGATACCTGCAGTAATGACAAGGTAAGTGTGGAACCTGTAATAAAAATAGGAAAATTACATAACAAAGTACTCTCATATAGAAATATGTATATTTCTGGATCCCATTCAGAAGCCTGAAGTTTCAAAACTTCAAACTTCAAAAGGCTGAGACCATAAGATCGAAGTTTTGAAACTTCAAATGTTTTTAAATGGAGATTGTCATATAGCGTAGAATGGGAAATTTACCTTTTACCTCTTTGTAGTGGGATCTCTAAGTTGGTATATTTATTTAGCAGGGGTGTGGGGGGTGCCGGGGGGTTTGCCCCTCTGCAGACATATAAAAACATTTTTTTGTTTTTATTTTTTTCTTACATTTTCAAAGTTTCAAGACTTCAATCTTATGGCCTTGACCATTTGTAGTTCGAAGTTTTGAAAATGCAAGCTTCTGAAGTAGATCCATATGCCCCTAAGCAGAACATTTGTCTGAGCTGTCTGAGGTGTACATTTATGTCAGTAATATCCTCTATGTTTTTTGCATTATACGGTTATGTATTCTAACCAATACTGTGCATCAAGCATTTCAAATTACCACTGTCTGTAAAACATGGAACATGCCAATTATACCCTCATTAGCACAAGTATACCAAGAAGCAAGACTGAAGTACCTATTGCTTCCACTGTTTTACTTAAAATAATAACTGAAATACAATGAGGCTCAACAATTACAGTACATAAGCAATCAATACATATTGTTAAATACAAGCTTATGAATAAGCATGCATTAGTTATCCACTATGTGCTTCAGACATATATGCAGACCTAAGTTACAAAGATGTGCAAAGTGCAGGGCACAGTCATCATCATTTGCACAAGGTGGTGGTGGTAGGAGGGCAAGCCTGACACCAAAGAAATGAGACTATGCAAGTAAGCAACACAAGTATCAGAGTATGCAGTGCTCAGGGTCAATATCAACAGATGTATGGCACTTAACAGGGGATGTTTAAATAGCTTGCATGTTTGTGAGGAGGTATGGGCAAGTGTTTTTCAATGTGTATGTGTCTGCATGAACACAGTCAAGCACTGTGCTATCACTGCATCCCGGAATTGTGGACAAGTGTGAGTCATGCATGGTAGACTAATCAGTTCAGCATTGTCAACCCCAGACATAAGAACCACCTCTACCAGAAGTCGCACTGTTACTTCCATGGCCCTGGGTACATGTCAGGGTGCTACCTGAATGTGACTGATGTCTGCTGGGAAAGCTGTCCTCACAACTCCATCCAGGACCATAACAACATCACCTATCATATCTGGGTATGGACACCACAATCAGAGCTGGACCAGTGAAGTAGCATCACTATGGGAGCAGGCTCTTGCACGGCCTTGTCTGCTAACAGAAGATGCATCAACTCTCCAACATAGCGGATGCCACTGTCTCCCAGCAGACATTCCATCACAGACACTACCCCATCCAGTGTGTCATTTATCCTTTCCAAGGAGTTGCCCACATGGTTCAGGGAGTCACACATGTCAGAATGTACAATATGTTGTATTCTCACTATCTCTTCCAATGCTCTGTTGGAATGTGCCTGTGCCTCCACTACAGCCCTACACATACCACTGTTGGCACCTAATGACACACCAACATTAGGAGAAGGGTGGACAGAAGTCCTTGTCTGAGCACTTCTACCAACCCTCCTGTGTGGAACTTCATCCTCATAATATTTATGGGGAGAAGCGACCAGGTCTGTAGCTGGAGTAACTACTCTACCCTGGTCAACTCTGTCACCATCAACCTGCCCTTCAGCAAGGGTCTCTGTGTCATGGGTATATGTAGGTATACTGACTGTATCTGAAATATAGGCAAGGAATGTGGAAACCATGAACCCAGTGTCAGTCTGACCCTCTGCACCCCCAGACTGTGCATCTTTATTGCCACCATTATCATCAGAGGCTACCAATACTCTGACATCAGGTGGTAGATGTTCCATAGTGCTGCTGTCAGGATCACCTATGATAACAAGAAATAAACACAACAAACAGAGAAATAGGGAACAAAACTGATTTAAACCTTTTCTTATACAAAAAGCATGTTAAACTATAACAGATGCTCAAGTATCACAAAATGTACTCTCTGTTATACATGGATCTTTCTTAGATATAATAATAACAATAATCAAAGGTGGGCTTATTATGTGCAGGTGGTTTTACAGACTACAATCCAAATGTCCCTGTATATAAGGAAGGGAAAGGAAAGAAGTCTGCCAATTATCAGAATGCAAATGTAACAAGAAACAGAGGGCAATCACCTTTACCTGTACAGATTAAGAATGTTCTCATGCAGCAATATATTGATCTGTCAAATTCCCACCACCAAACACATCTCTCAATATCTTTTTTACTGCATCATCTGACTAGCGCTTATTGCTCTCTCTCTCTCTCTCTCTCTCTCTCTCTATATATATATATATATATATATATATTTATATATTAGACATATAAGATATACACGTATAACAGTTCTGTAATGCAGAGAATACGTTTCTGTAACTGTGTAATACATCACAGCATTACCAATAATAATTCACAGTGCACAAGTAGAAATGTAGAAAACTATTACAGTGCCATCTCCACTGCTGTGGAAGGCAGCCAGGTAGATATCACAACTTTAACACATTTCTTTGTGATAACACATGTAGAAATACCTGACCTTGCTATGAAGTTATATTACCCTCATTGCAATAACTGTTCAAATTCTAATTAAATAAAACATGCTAAATATAGGTGCAGACATAACTAGCATACATGGGCTATGCCAACAGTAAAGGATAAAGAAAAAGCAGAAAGACAAATAAATGTTTTTTATTTGACATTGCAATTCATCCTTAATGTACACTAAAAGCATTATGTAAGAAATAGCAACATACCCTGACAAGACAGCAGTGTAGAAAAAAGAAAATTTGCAAAAGTTGTGTGGATTTTGTAGTGTCAAGCCCTCTGCGTCTCAATAGTCTCCCCACAATGATATGAGGGCAGTCTGTAAGCACTCTGAGTATGCAGCTGAAGTGTTAAATGATTAGCATCCCTGAATATCACAATCTTCACTAAGTGCAGGGAAGGTAAACGTGGTGTAAGTAACTATATGATTTCATGCACATGTCCTGTTAATGAAAGGACAAGCATTGAGAATGGTTAATCTGCTCATGGCTTACTGGTGTCTTATGATTAATCTGAGTGCAGGAACAATTAGTGTTTCCTAGTTTTCCTTCCATTATGTACATCTGTTGAGTGTGTGTTTGGGAGAAGAGACTTCTCAAAAATTGTTAAGATAAATGGCATTCCTAACATTTATATGCTTTTTTGATGACTGCAGTTATTGTCTTTTACTAAGAAATGTTGAACATATTCAAGGGAGTATACTAAGCATTGATACAGATAACATATGCAATAAAAATGACATAACATTGCTCTTTGGAAAACATAGAAAATAGAATGAGCTACCATAAGGAAAGACAGAAATACACCTGCAGGGTTTGCACTCTTGGTTTAATATTGTCTAAGAACATTGGTATCCTAATTGTTGGCAATATTCCAATCATCCAAAAATGTACTGGCAAATGAGAAATAACAACTTTCATAACTTAGTTCTGTTGCACTTTCAGTGTGACTTGATACAATGTTACATCCTGAGTACATCTAAACACTTTTTCCCCTTGCTTTATATGTCTTTATATGTTTAAGTATGTCTTTGTCTATGGCAAATATGGTAAATATTCTTAAATAATTGTTCTTAATACCCTGGTTTGGGGGTTCAAATCTATACAGGTTCCTGTTGCAAGGTAACAAAGCTGATTAAACATCAGAAATGTAGCTTCACAATACTTGTTTCGAAATGTGTCTTTTTGTTTTTTCCTTGATAATTTGCATGCCATTTGGCATTGTGCTTCGTTGACTGGTAGAGGTCAGTAGCAGTACATGGCAATTTACCGCCCAAGGGAAAAACTGACAAATTAAATTTGGAATTTCACCAAGAGCACAATTGAAATTGACATTGGTGGGCTTTTCTCAGCAATCTGGACAGTAGTGATTGCAATATTCAAGTTGACAAACACCTATCTCTGTGGCAAAGTATAAATGCATTGAGCTTAGAAAAACAGTACAGGTGATGCAGGGTTTGAAACATTTTCACAGATCATTTTACTGATGGAGATCATAATAAATCCTGACACACATTTTGATGTATGAAATGTGTTGAGGTGGGAAACTCAAGTAAAGTCAGTATTAACTAAAAGTGACAGACAGATATGCCATTTGAAATCATATCAGTGTTAACTGTGTGTGTTGTGTGAACAATGAAAGCATTTCTGCAGTTACCTGTCCCATTTCCATTCCCATGACATTACCTAAAGTCCTTAAATATGTACGACATACATAATAGAAGTGAAGTGACAAGGAGATGCGAGAAGGCTGAATGTAATGCAGCAGCAGCTCTGCACATTATTACATAGTCACTGCGATTCATTTCACCTCCATTCAAATCATTATATAAAACAATATTTGTGAACGCTTTTGTAAATATTGCCTTCTGCGTTTAGACACTGACAGTGCAATATGAGCTTTCACAGTTTAAGGAATAAAACTAAAAGTGTAATTTAGCTTGCTTTATGTATCACAAAACAGCTTGGTGGCAGTGAGTGACCATCAGTACTCTGACTAGTAGTACTCAGTGAAAAAAATACTCCTATCAGGAACTTTTCAATGCTGTCCAACATATAAGTGCAGTGAGCTTAGAGAAAAAGGACAGCTGATGCATGGTCCAAATCTACTTAACTGATAATTTTCAAGAGGTTGATCTGAATACATATTTAATAATGAAAACAAGGGACAGAAACATGACTGGAAGCATAAAATATTAAAATTTTACTGAGGTAAGCGCTTTCACACCAAATACTAGTGCTTCTTCACACCATATAAAAACTACATCAGCAAACACTTTTAATATATTCACTCTCGTTCAAAGCAGCCAATAAACATCAGAGAAGAGTAGAAACTTAGCTACAGCTTGTATCATTTAAAGAGACATCAGTGCAGGTTTAATAGAAACCCTGTTATTTAGACCTGGGTATTTATCTTCTTGCCATAAAATAATCCAATGCAATTCTCTGCTTTCAGTGAAATTTTTCACATCACCCACACGTATATTTTCAGAAATAATTTCAACAACTTGAAATCTAAAGCCATGTTCATTTTCATTCTGCATGCAGTGTCTGGCTAGTGCATTTTTAGTGTCACCATTCCTAATACAATACATTCCTGACTCATTCCATCAGTGACCTGTTAGTTTTTCCTACATAGAAACAGTGGCAAACTATGCGTGTTGCCAGATAAATCAAATTCCTGGTTCGACAGTTAGCTTTAACTTCAAATTTATAGTCAGACCGGGTGACTGGATGAATAAAACATGCTGATGTATTAATAAATGTACAGAAATTCCATGTAAGGCATTGTTTAGCACCTGCCCAACCACTATATAGTCTACTATCTTTTTCTTTTGCATTTTTATAGCAAAGCTGCCTTTTAAGAGATTTCTTATTCTTAAAAGCAAAATTCGGTTTGTGACCAACAACTTTTGAAATATCATTGTCTAAGCTCAATATAGACCAATTCGACTTAATAATGTTCATTGTCAGTCATATCACTAGTATAAAAAAAAAACATAGGCACAATATTCCTATTACTAATGGCCTGAGGAGACTTTACTTCAAAGACTTGGTTTGAAAACTATGGCTTTGCCTTATTTACCCTTTGTGTAGCTCCCATACTAATATTCCTTTCAACCTCACATACTTTATAGCCCCTTTCATGAAATGCTTTTCTAAGCATCTGAACATCTTGCCTGAAAATTTCATCACAATTATTCAGTCTTGATACTCTCATTGTCGGATGCTTAATAACATTCTGAAATAAATGGCCGGGGTGCATACTGTCCCTGTGCAAGATGGCATTCCTCCTACAAGATTTTCTATATAATTTAGTCTGGAAACTCCTGGTTGTGTCAGTACTGACTAGTATGTCCAGGAAATCTGTATCACTAGTAGAGAACTTGTATGTACATTTTAGAAAAGAGGGAGTGTTTTTTTGTGTGGGGGAGGGGACTGAAGAACAGCTAATACATAAGCTGTTCTTCAGTCCCATCCCCCACACAAAAAACAAGTCATCTACAAATCTCCTATAGAAGCTCACAAGTGGGGTATATTCATTCAGATTAAACAGGGAGTTGCTCTCCCACTCAGCCATGACTATGTTGACGTAGCTATTGGCACAGGATGTGCCCATAGCTAAGCCAACGTTCTGTAGAAACCAATGTCCTTCAAAAAGAAATGCATTCTTTTCTAACACAATTTCCAGGACCATACAAATAAGACCAATTTTACTTGGGGTATACTCACTGTGTTTAACAAGGAATTCATGTACCATGGAAATTCCCAAAGAATGAGGGATGGCAGTAAATAATGATACAACATCCATGGTTACTAGCAAAACCCCATCTCTCAACCTGCCATTTTCACTATATTTGTATAAAACTTCGAGAAACTGTTTGCTGTCCCTCAGGACCTGTTCCTGTCTCTCCAATAAATATAGAAAATGGCTCTATGAGCCAACCACTTCCTGAGACAATAGGTATAAATGGTGGTTGTAATTCATTCTTATGTTTTTTTGGATGTCCATGAAAAACTAGAATCAGTGGGAGCTCAACAGATAAACAGGTATATAATTCATTAGTAATAATATGACTGCAATCACAGTCAAACAAATCAGCATCAACCTCAGCTTTCATAGTATTTATCACATCAAAAGTAATTCCTGCATAAACACTCTCATTTAACAAGATAGAAAAAAAATTGTATTAAAATAATATTCATAATCTATTACGACAACCTTTATCAGCATTTTTTATCATTATATCACAATCATGTTGCAAAGACACTAGCGCTTCTTTCTCTGAGATGCTCAGATTACAAAACTTTCTTTTAAGTATGCCTCTACTGGTAGCTTGCAACAATGCACTTCTTCCTCTGTCAGTGCTAGGCATAACCTATGCTTATATTAAGTTTTCCTTTCAGGTTATTTTCTCTTTAACTTTTTTTTATTTATTGATTCTCTAATGCCTTTTGCATTTTCCCTCCACTCAGCAGCATTAAAAACAGTTCACAGCCTAAGGAAAAAAAGGAAACAATTTAGTTAAGGTTGCCTTATGTAGTGCAAACATGTTTGGCAAAGATGTGTTTTCCTCAGCACTCTGAACAGAACTCAGTGGAGAAATTCAATTTGTCACATACTTATCTCTGTGGCAAAAGTGTTAAATGAAGATAATTTGCATAAAAACTCAAGTGATTAAGGGTTTGAATCCAACTAAAAGATACTTTTACAAAGGGGGTCAGAATCCAATTTCTCACAACATTTTGACCATGACTGTAGCAGTAAAGAGAAATGATAAAGCTAAACATGTTTATTGCAAATCAATGTGTCAACAATACTTACATAACTAAATTTTTCTTTTAAGCATATATCATTAATGCTTTATATATTACACTTGAGGTAATTTCTTAAACACGATAATGATGATATTCATTTTAAATATACTTCCATTTGTATGACTGGCACAGTCATCATGATGCATCACGTGCTCTATGTGTTTAGAACAGTTATGTCTTATGAAGTATGTATGTAAAATACTCAGCTCATTCAGATGAAGCCATGTGAAATATATTTACAAACAGAAATGCTGACTTTTACGTAAGAATGCATTCCTTGGATTAAATAAAATCACACACACATACATCCCTCTCTGAAGTTTGCCTCCATTTATTCTGAAATTAGTATATCTCTAATTACCATGCTTGGAAGGTAGCTTTCCTGTGGCAATGTCAATGAATAAGTTTATCCCATGGATTAGATTTCCAGTTGGTACAACAATATTTTAATGTTGTATAAGCCCCAAACATCACAATATCTCACAATTCATCCTTATTCTTTTTCTAAATAGCAAGGATTAGCAGCCATGTCATTGAGCATTCCATTGTTGAACACTGGAAGCTGTGTCAATAGGTTGAGCATGACATATGACAAAGCACAATGCCATATTTCAGACCTTTATATGCAGTGGTAGCATTGTCGCCTCACAGCAAGAGGTTCTCCCGTTCGATTCTCGGCTGGAGCACCTTCTGTGTAGAGTCTGTATGTTCTCCCCACGGTCGAGTGGTGTTCGTAAGACATGCGCAAATGGGCATGCCTTCATTGAAGGTTAGGCAACAAGCTGGCACTCTGGCACTGAAAATCTACTGCCAATCATTAGTGGACTGGAGTTCCGCTGTGGCTACCCCTAACCGGGAAAAGCTGAAAGAAGAACAAAAACAACATATTACGTGATGAAAGTACTCCTAATGTGTCTGGCAAGATGGCCATATGCTTTTAATTGTGCAAATGCAGTTGGCAGTGTTGTGTATCTTTGTGTACAATCAGTAACATGTGAGATCTGGACTAGGCACCAATTCAAACATATATTTGGCTTGACATTTGCAGACATGGCATGGCATGACAATAGAGACAATGGTGTTAAATTTAGAACACAAACATGGGGTGTTGAGTAGTCCAAAATATTTGTGACATTCCTCATGAAGCACTACAGCTGTAGGCTGCAGCAGGAGGATTACTTAGGTTCATAGGTTCATAGGTTTATACTAGGCTATCTGCCCTAAGGCATTTATCACCCCTTATATGAAAAATACTGTACCCATTAGTTTGTTGTGCCTCTGTCCAGCAGTGACACAGAGATGATTCATCTCCCATCCACAGGTCTAGATTTCTCTTGAACAGAGTCAGCGAGGTGCTCTGCCTCAAATGGACCGGGATTTTATTCCACAGCATAGGGAGTCTCTGAGTGATAAATCTATCCCTCCAGCACGTCCTATTTATATCCGTGCTAAGGTTTAAGTCGCTTGCTCCAGTGGTTTTGGTGGATTTGGATTTTTTGAGGTGGAGCATGTCCATTAATGGTTGGACATGGCCTTGTATGTCAGGCACATGTCACCTCTGAGCAGACGGTATGCGACTGAATAGAGGTGGAGTTTCTTCAATCTGGCAGCATATGACAGATTTTGGAGTCCCTTAATCCTTTTGGTGAGGAACTTTTGGGGTCTCTCCAATTGCTGCAGATGTCGGGTGAGATACATCCCGAATGGGGCATTGTACTCGATCATTGGTCTGATAAGTGAAGAGTACAGGGGAACAATGACCTCACTAGATCTGGATGTGAATCCCTTCATGATCAGGTGGGCAATGTAGAAGGTCTTTCTAACCACTTTAGCAATGTGAGTGTCAAAAGAAAGGCCACTGTCAACCTGGCTCCCCAGGTCCCTGATAACCTCTTCTGTGCTTAGTGGATTGCCACCTATATGGTAGCTTGGGGTTACCTTGTTTTTCCCGAAGGGTATGACTATACATTTTTTAACTTCAGGCCATGGCTCTGGCACCAGCTATCTGTTTCCATGAGTCCCTTCTGAAGGATATCCGTGTCCAATGCACTTTCCACTATGGTTTGCAGTCATCTGCAAACTTTGTCAGCCAAAGTCCTCCCATGTTGGCCTGTACTTCTGAGAAGTAGATGCCAAACAATTGTGGGACACCACTTGTGACCGGCTTGGAGTCTGACACAGCGCCAGCAACTCTAACCCTGTGGGTTCTGTCCTTAAGCCAGTTTGCAACTCATCTTGTGACATATGGGTTTACATTTAAGCTGGTAAGTTTTTCTACAATATTGTGCAAGGTCAAGGTAGGCTGTATGGACTGCCTTTCCTCATCAATGGCCTTGGTGACTGTTTCAAGAAGTCCACCAAGTTCAAAAGGCATGATCTTCCCTTGACAATCCAATGTCTGCAAGTCCCTATATCTTTGTTTATGAGCTCCATTATGATCCTCTCCAAAGCTTTGCAGACTAGACATGTAATTACCAGGGTCCGGGGACCACATCCTGTGGTAAGGCTGAGATTAAACAGCTGCCTTATGTCGGGTTTAATTCCTCATTTAGCTCGTGTAGCACACAGCCACACCATCCGGTCCCATTGATGCTGTGTTTTTAGCTTTAGAGAGAGCAGCTTTCACCTGCGCATTTGAGATGTCCGGGGGGCTACACTCGGCTGGGATAGTTATCTCTCCTTTAGGGGAGAGGGGTGAAGTTTGCACTGAACCTGTCTGCCAGTATGTTGGCAATGTCTGTGGGTTCAGTGATTTTGTATCATTTTGGACTAATTCTGAGCATATCTGGGAGTTTCCACCCAGGTTCCTAACATAGCTGAAAAAGGCCTTATAATTGTCCTTTGAATCCATGGCAATTTTTCTCTCAAAATTGGCCTTAGTTGATTTTATGAGTGCTCGTATTTTTTACTAATAATGATCTGACTTCTTTATAGATTTTGTTCTATCATGTAATAGCTTTCTCCTCTTATTGTAAGTTTGTTAATGGCTGGGGTCCACCAGACTGGACGTTTGCCCTTTGTGGAAAGAGTCTTGGTTTTATTTGGGATTGCCTGATCCATGCAGTCCTGGAGGTGTTCATAGAAGGCATTTGTAAGGGCTTCAGCTTGGGTTGTGGTTTCCACTGGCTCAGGGGCCTTGAAGGATACCACACCAGTCTTGAGTAGTGTGAAGTTTGCTTTAGAGAAGTTCTTCACTATGGTCTTTTAGATGTGGATTTCCAGTGAGATTAGTTTATGATCAGATCTCACCAATGAGGGATATACTTCATGGAGCATTTTGTCCCCATGTTTGTGACAATGAGATCTAGTATATTTTCTCGTGGGAACAGTGACTAGCTGTTCTATGGCATTTGAATTTATGAACTCCAGGAACTGTTGGGCTAGAAAGTTAGGGCTTGAGTAATGTTCCCAGTCTATATTCGGTAGTTGAAGTCACCCAATATGATGGTGTTTGGAGATACATTTATACCCTCCAGTGTCTTCAGGAAGGCTGTGTGGGGTTCCTGAGTTTGAGAGGGTGGCCTGTAGCATGCTACAATTTGTAGAGCAGTTTTGCCTATGGTTAGTTGCACCTGGATGGTTTCAACCTGGAGGTGTGGGTATCCTTTATGAATATGGATACACCCCTCCTTATATGAGGTAAAACCTAATAGTGCCGGGTGCTCTCAGGAGCCTTGAACCAGGTTTCAGTTACAGCACAGACATCGATGTTCTCCATACTGAGAAGGGCCTCGACATTTTGAGATTTAGACTTCTGGCATTGAGCAGCATTACCCTCAGTTTCTTCCCATTTTTGTTTTCTAGGGTGGTAGGTTTAGAATTTGAGCCTTGCCTAAAAAGGCACTATGGGGGCAGCATGGCTTGTCAAGCATGTCATCCCAGGCAGACAGACACTGGATCCCTTTGAATGACACCAGACATTAAGCCAATTGTTAAAGCTGATCATCTTGTCTCTATATTGTGGCATCATTCTTGGTGAAGGAAGGATACTGCTCAGGGTTAGATGTCTCTTTCATGTAGTCCACCAGCATGGACAATGACTGTGTCATATTTGTACTTGCCGTGGAGTGACCCGAGTGCTTGTGTTATGTGGCGGATTCTGACCCTCTCCTTGTTCAGCCTGGTGAGTGGGACGTCAGTGTGTCTGACTATGGAGTCACCTATGACAAGTATGTTTGGTGTTGTATTTGGCCTTAAGGGCTGTGACTGCTTTGCACACTGCTTTTGTGGTTTATGTGTTGCTTGTGGGGTGTCTTGAGGTAGCAGTTGTTTGGGTGTCTGCTTTGGAGGCCTCTGCTGTTTAGGTAAATTTTTATGTCTTTGTGTGTTTATGTGTTTGATTCAGTGGAGTGGTAGCATTATGTGAGGCTAGTTTTGTGGTGTGTGTAGTTGCCTTTCCTCCTGTCTGGTCTTGCCAATCCTGAGTTGAGAGAGCTCAGCCTCCAGTTTGGCTAAAAAGCTGCATCTCTCGCAAGTATTTGTGTTATGTGGGAGGAGGAGACATGAGGCAGTTATAACATTGCCTCAAGATTCCCAGATTCACCAGCTGGACCGGAGAGAAGATTGACAACTGACCTTTGGACATGCTAGAATAATATTGAAAACAAGGGCCAGTGTGAGTGAGGGTGTAGTGCTTTTAATTTTTAGTGCTGACTTATATAATTGCTTTAGTGAGCAAGTGCCAGGTAACTTGAGTACAATGTGTTACAAGTAACTAAATGCAAAAATGACAACAGTAATTTTCTTTCAAGTGAAACAAGGAAATAAGTACAGTAAGCAATGCAGATATCACTAGTGATCCACAGAAGCTGAATTAGGTGGAATTAGCTTCCAGGGAAATAACAAGCAAACAAACAACAAGCATATAAACAAAGCTAGATTCATCAGGCCTGGATCTAGTCTATGCTAGAGCAAACAAGGTGAACCAATTTCAGTAAGATACAGTTCAAATATTCAGGCACTATAAACTTTAACCAGAAATTCCCAGCTCAGAAGGGCAGAGTCCAGCCTCTTCTCCCACATGAGTGCAGACCACGAACCTTCTTAATGTAAAATAACTGGCCTGAAGCCCAAGTGCCTAAACCAGAACTAATACACTTGGACACTGGGCTCTCAATCAGCAGTTCCCAACTTAGAAGGATGAAAGCTACCTGTCCTGCCACCACAGTGCTTGCCACAAACCTTCCTAATGTAAAACAACTGGTCTGAAGCCCAAGTGCTTAATCCAAAAGACTTGAATGATAGCTACACTTTAATCAAGTTACAACCAAGCAGTAATAAATACCATTGAATACTTCAGAGAATGTCTGGATTAGTGCTCAAGTTACACAAACAAAGCTAGATCCAGCAGGCCCGAATCCAGTCTATGCCACAGCAAACAAGGCGCACCAACTTCAGTAAGAAACAGTTCAGATATGCATGCACTATAAGCCTTTAACCAGAAATTCCCAGCTCAGAAGGGCAGAGTCCAGCCTCTCCTCCCACAAGAGTGCAGACCACGAACCCCCTTAATGCAAAATAACTGGCTTGAAAGCCCAAGTGCTTAAACCAGAATTAATGCACTTTTAGAATAACAGACACTGAGCCCTCAATCAGCAGTTCTCAACCTAGAAGGGTGTAAGCTACCTGTTCTGCCACAACAGTGCAGACCACAAACCCTCTCAGTGCAAAACAACTAACTGGTCTCAGTATAAGGCCTTATACTGAGACTTCAGGTCTCAGTATAAGGCTGAGGCTTGAAATAGCTTAGGCAAGGCTGTCTCCAGTGCAAGTGACATTCTACACACTGGGAAACAATGTTATCACCACTATAGTGAGCTTAAGAACACAAGCAGGAGCTCCTGAGTCAATGGGAGGCTGAATTTAGGATTGCAAACACCACTCATTTGTGTAACTATACTGACCCATTATCTGTCTATGATATGGTATTAATTTTCTAGCCACTGAATTCAGTTACTCATTATTCTTTCATACACATTTCTTCTCTCTTTGTACTGTACAGCTGCAGAGGAAATAGCTGCAAACTGTTAGGCACATCAGGAGAGATTAGCTCACCACAGAGATGCAAATGATAAGTATGATGTGGTCTAAATGCAGACCAGAAAATTATTTTCAGTCTCTCAGTCACTATCATTTTCAACAGGCATACCTCAACTTTGATATCAAGCATGCATGCCTTTCTGAATAACTCTTATAGATTAGTACTAAGCTAACTGCTCTTGTGAGCCTTTTTTAAGCCTAGCCAGTTATCCCTTGTGAGACTCAAACCCTGCACCTTATGTTTGTAAGACAAACACCTTAACCATTAGGCCACCCTCCCAACCAGTAGCCATGGCATGGCTACCTGATTCAGTTAGAGCAGTTAGACAGGGGTTGTATAGTCAATGCTGACAGGCTGTGAACTAAAAGTGCTGCTTGCATTAGGCAAAAAGAACACCAGCTGAACTGTATGTGGGTTTAATTCCCAGAAGCAGCAATTATTTTTTATTACAAGATAGCATTAATAAAATATTAACAGCAATAATATGTCAGGGACAATTCAAGTATGGGATTGGGAATTGCAATTATTGATTTGAATGCTTATATCCTATCCATCACAGGGAAATAAAGTTTGCTCTCACATATATCCTAGCAGTGAGATTTCTCTATTTTATGACACATTCATAATGTAACATCCTATACAGATGTGACAAAGGCCTGCAATACTAAAGTATAATAATTGTTTAGGTATTGCCCCCCCCCAATTTTTATTGAATAAATTAATGATACATGCCATGGATCTAATTATCTTTTGTTTGCTTTTGTCTCCCCCACCCTAGCTCTCGTTCTTTTTTTTTGTTTGTTTTATAATTTATTAATATTCCCCTGTTTGTATACCTTGGTGCTGAAAACAAAATGACCAATAGCACAGAAAGGTAGACCGACAACTGCAGCTCAGCCCATTGTGCCTCCACAGATGGCAGAACAAGCAACCAGCACTTTTAGTTCACAGTCTGTCAGCATTGACTCTAAAACCCCTGTCTACCTGCTCTAACTGAATCAGGTAGCCATGCCATGGCTACTGGTGCAGCGATACCCTCTGGGACCAGTACCAGTAGAGGTGGAGGTTTTGGCAGCCAGCAGGAGATGACAGGTCTGGTGGAGGATATCATGGAGCAGTGCCTCAGTGCACATTTTTGCAGGATTAAAAGAGTCCTCTGCTGGATTGCTAAAATGATGCAACATCCTGCACTGACCCAGGTAGCTGATACAGGAAACAGTGATGATTGTTCTGAGGGTTAGAAGTAGATTTCCTCTTTTCTCAAGCTGTAAGTGGGTACACCTCGGATGTCCTCTGACTATCCACAATCATAGTGTTTCCCAATCTTTTGTCTCTATCACCATCCCTCTATGTCTTGTATGCCCTGTGTCTGCACATGCTTCCTAACCAATCTTACCAACCTGACCTTGTCATTCCTAAGTGCCTTTCACATCACTCCTCTCTCTCCCAAAAATAAAAATCTAAAAAATGAGCACATTTCCCACAAAAATATTACACCCCATACATAGCTCTTTGTTTTGCTTATGTGATATCTTAACATGCATGATTTGGTCCAATTTGCCACACAACATTATTCTGTTGCTGTCACCAACCACTGGTGTAGTGGCACTCCAAAGTCATGAAATTTTGTGTACAATTGTACATTTATTTTCCTTAAAAAATAGATAGCTATGGTGCTCTCCGGCCACCCTCCTGCAAACTCCTGTATTCTTTCCCCTGTTTTCTACTCTCTGCTTGCCAATCCTCATTTTTACCACTATCCTTTCTACTCTTGTTTCACGTGTCAAAAAATAGATTCACACTCAGCACACATTTCAAGAGATTCCCCATGGAAAAAGCTTCCCTTTATGTCCTCAGCATTTACACAGATGTTTGCATAGCACAATAATGTTGAGTTACAGTGAACACTGTTTACCCTCTTATTATAAAAGATGAGGATTTCCATTTAATCCACAGTGGTATTGTTACTTTCACAAACATTTGCTAAAACCTGCTGCACTATGTGAAAACATAGTAAAGGTACTACTGTGAAACAATTAATGTAACAGTTTGTAGGCTGCTGGATGTGATAAAGTAAGAGTTCCTATCTAGCATGTTAAGATAATTACCCATTTTGTAAAATGATGCTTTTGAAAAGTGTTATGGGTTCAATTACAGCTGTAGGCACATTTATCAATTAATGACATTTCATATATCTATCATATATTATAACTGCACAAATCTGTATTTCCTTCCATATACAACATTTCATTAACTTATTATTTGCAAAAAAATTGCAGGCCCGACAGGGAAAAGGTTCTTAAGCCAAGCTTATCCTCCTTATGTCTTCATGTTTGGTGTGGTCTCCTACTCCTTATTTGTCCTTATAGAAGCCCTTTATTGTACAGGGTATGACAAATTAATGATGATTTAATAAGAGTAGACAACCACACACAAGTTCCCTCCTTATTTGTCCCAATAGCAAGCCCTTTATTTTACAGGGTATGGCAAATTAATGATGATTTAATAAAAGTAGCACACCACACACAAGTTCCCTCCTTATTTGTCCCAATAGCAAGCCCTTTATTGTACAGGGTATGACAAATTAATGATGATTTAATGAGTAGCACACCACACACAAGTTCCCTCCTTATTTGTCCCAATAGAAGCTCTTTATTGTACAGGGTATGGCAAATTAATGATGATTTAATAAAAGTAGCACACCACACACAAGTTCCTACATTCCCCACAAAACATATTGTTCCTGTGCCTCTCTGCATGGGTCTCTATCTATCTGTTCATCCTTTCTGCGTCAGTAAGTTGTCACTGTACTTTTACTGTGTTAATTAAATGCTATGCAGTAGTAATTCCTTTGTGTTATGATGAAAGAATGCTCTCCTGTACAGATAGTTTTTTTTCACTACTTAAAAGGATTCTAATCCAGCCATTAGCTAATGTTACTGACGGTTTTTGGTACACCATTTTATGGGTACCTGTTGGCTACATGTTCTTATGAGCCACTAGTATCCATCTTCTGTCATAAGCTACTTTGCCTCTGCCCTATCTCACTCTGCTGATATATTTTCTCCCTTCTGTATCATTTTCCACCTCTGCATTTTTACAATGTCTGGCACTGGGCAACAAATTCAACTATGGCTAAATTGAAGTACACAGCTTACGCCAATAGCTTGTTTTATTGCCATTGAATGCATTACTTTGTTGTATTTTGCACCACAGAGCTTAGCTATGTTTATTCAGTTTAATGTATTTTTCAACAAGCTGAAGTGTTGGATGTACAGATTACAGTGGTCATTAAGGTTGTTGTTTGTCTTTTTGGCTTTTCCCAGTAAGGGGTCGCCGCAGCAGAACTCCAGTCTGCTAATGATTGGCAGTCGATTTTTTTATGGTGCCGAGTTGCCAGCCCGACACCTAACCTTCAGCGAAGGCACACCCATTCACACATGTCTTTTGGAGACCACTCAACTGCAGGGAGGACGTGCAGACTCCACACAGAAGGCACTCCCTGCATACTAGCTGAGAATCGAACGGGAGAACCTCTTGCTGTGAGGCAACGATGCAACCGCTGTACCACCGTGGCTTCATTAAGGTAATAAGGATAAATACATGCATTCAAGTTTGCTGAAATCTGCTGTCAAATGTTAACTATCAGAAGTATGACTTTCTATATGGCATGCTTATATAATACTCACATATAAATGTTTTTCTTAGAATACTCTAAATGCTCAAATCCAGAAGGATGGAAAAATATTTTAGAATGTTTTGTCTGACTCCTGTGGTTTTACATGTTGGTTGCAGTTATCCTTAACACATCCTTATCCTGCTGCTGCATTAATATGCCTGTACCTGTTGTTGTAAAGCCTGTCTTTTACAGATCTTTGAGCAAAAGTCATCACAGAGCAGCATAGAGTACAGCTAATTCCATTCTAAGTTTAACACTTCAAGATATGATTCCACATGTGCTAGCATTAACAGTACAATTCAGCTTGCTAGCTCTGCACTCAAAAAATAAAATTTTAAGAAAATCAAATAATGATTGTTTTAGGTTGCATAACATTTATATGTCTCTATTAATTTTCTCAACAGGCTATCTTGATTTCAGAGTGATGGCTCAATTAATTCAGTCGGTTGATATATGTCTGCTCTTCAATGGTTACAGTTGCAACTGTGCTACAATTTTGCTTAACATATTCATACATAATCCATCACTGCTATTCTGCAGTGCATCGTTCTATGTAGGAGTTGTCTGCTTGTCTTGTCAATGCACACTGTGCAAGTATGAGATCAGATATGTGCGTAATCATTTTGGCATGAAATGGCAGGAAAGTTTGATTGATTATATAGTGGTTTACAACTGTGAATTTCTTTGGCATCCCATACTGTGAAACAGGTACATGTCCCTCACAGTAATGCAATGTGCATAAATGACAGTATGTAAATCTTAGTAAAGAAGTATTTAATTACACAAGACAATCACAGTGCTCTTACATTGTCTTCTGCACACATATGCATGTGTTCCAAAACCTGTGATGCACAGTACCATCAGTTCCAAATAATGGATTTTCAACAAGTAGAAATGTGTTTTTTTCACTTCTTTAAATTTTGACTTCTCTTCTGATGCTTTTAACTAATACTGTGCTCTATAGACTGTGTAACTAGATAGGGAGGATGTTCAATGCTCAACCTGAGTAACATGTGGGAGTGTGGGTGTTTTTGTGTAACACCTGGTGCTCTATCCATTTCCTGTGAAGGAAATACATTCACTTTGCACACAGCTATTTTATTCAACTTTTTACAGAAACATCCTCTGTGCAGCACACTAATAACAAAACTTGTGTGTATATTGGGGTATGTTTAAGTGGAGCTCTGTGTGTGTAGCACTTGGTGCTGTATCCACTGATCTGAGATGAATACATTTAACTTCGCATGCAGCCAACTTATCCAACATTTTACAGAAGCACACTGATGAGGTCACCTGGTCAAAAGTGCACTCTCTCCCCTTACAAGTCTGACTTTTTCTGTGGTGGTTGTGACTAACACAATGTTTTCTAGTTTGTGTAACCTAGACAGGCAGGAGGTTTGACGTTCATCATGGAAAATGTATGTGTGCAACATTTGGTGTTATATCCACTTCCCAAGGGGAGAATACATTTAACTTTGCACACAGCTCTCTTATCCCATTTTTTTTACAGAAACATCCTCTCTGCAACACACACTGACAAGGACATCTGGTCAAAAGGGCACTCTTCCCCATTAAGAATCTGACTTTTCCTGTTGTGCTTGTGACAAATAGTGTGCTTTCTAGATTGTGTGACTAGATAATTAAAAGGTTCATTGCTAAATGTATGGAAATTATGTTTGTGTATGTATAATGCTTTGTGCTGTATCTTCTACCCCTGAAGTGAGTTCATTTCACTTTACACACAGATCTTTTATCCCACTTTTAACAGAAACATCCTCTCTGCAACAAACTGATGAGGTCATCAAGTCAAAAATACACTCTCTCCCTTTAACAGTGAGACTTTTCTTGTGGTGCTTGTAACTAAAACTGTGCTCTTTAGATTGTACAACTAGTTAAGTATGAGGTTTGACAGTTAATGTTGAGAACTTATGGATGACAGGAATATAACGTCAGGTGAGCATGTCCTCCACAGCTGTGCTCTATCAAATTCTATTCTGTAGAAACATTTTATACTGCTAGATGACTCCACCATCCCCTAATCCTACCTTACTCAGCCACAACTTCTGTGCAATACACTAATAAGGTCATTCATTCTAAAGTGTACCCTCACAATTTAAAAATCAGACTTCTTCTGTGGCACTTGCATTTCCACGGTATTCTCTAAAATGCGTAAATAGGTAGGAGATGTGGATACAGTAGTGATTACTTCTGCAGCTGTTTGTGTGACTGGAAATTAATCCAGTATTGCTTTACACACATTTGCAGCGGTCATATTTACAAGCCCATATGGCTGTACAAACCATTTTACAACACACATATCCTAGGCAATACACTGCTGAAGTCATCCCTTCACAGATGCTGTATGCCCCACTTGTATTCAGTATTCTCCCATGGCACTGGCTGCTGATAATGTGCTGCATAGATGGAGTAACTAGATAGGTAGGTGTTTTGGGTCCATCCTTGCTCAAATAGTATGTCTGTGACTACTGTCATATAATGCTGCCTACCTCGCAAACCACCTTTATGTACACTTCTGCTTATGAAATGGATTTACAGTGTATAGGGTCACACCAGCGAATCCTAGTATCTCCATGGAAAATAAGTTTTTGACCACACAATGATTACATAATGCTATCATAGCTGCATTAACTCACAGTTGTCATGCAAATTCTCCTGTGGTGCATTACTTTGATACTGTACTTTGTATACTGTATAACTACATATGCAGGGTGTTTGAGGTCAGCTGTGAGTGTTTCTTTCATGCTCATTCTGTGTATACTACTTTCCAAATACATATATGATGTATAGCTGTACAGTGTTATTGTGCCCTGTGCTCTTCAACCACTTTTTATCATAAACATCTAGTTAATAAACAGTGGCAATATCAACCATTCAACTGTGCACCATATTAGTTGTACTGCAACATGAAGTCTGAAGATTGCGATTTAGGCACTAAACTGTATTTCAAATTCAGTCATTCAAATTCCAAAATGAAAGCTCAAGCAAGAAAGCTGGGATAAACTGCTTGCTTTTTGTTATTAAAGTTTTTAGTGATTCTCTGTATATACTGTAGTTGTTTGTGCTGTTTCTTGTCAAATCCAGTCATTACTGCTCAGACTACATTGTGTCAGTCTTGTTGTGACTCCACGTTTCTAACACTTTCGTCAAACACATCTGCTGTGTACACACAGAGATGTTGATTTCTCTTACAAAAAGTTATGATAATTCTCACATAGCAATGCTTTTATTCACAGTAATGATTACACGTGATTACATTTTCCTTACTTGACATATATAGCAAGCATTATTCTCTGCGTTCATGAAAATCTACTGCCAATCATTAGCAGACCAGAGTTCCGCTGTGGCGACCCCTAACTGGGAAAAGCCGAAAGACAACATTCTCTGACATGAGGGGTTGAGACAATGTTGTTGCTTTAGTACAGCAATTACTGCCACTCATATCCCTTGCAGCAATAATGTGATATAATGTTATGACATACCAACATATCGCTTAATTGTAGTGACAACTCTACCATAGCACATTAATTCTCTGCAAAATCATATATTTTCTGTTGTCAAATGCCCAGATGTTCAACATCTACATTTAGTGACTGTTAATGTTATGTGGCACTATACTGTAATGCATGAATGGCATCCACCATAGTTATAACGTGGCCATATACAGTGGGAGAAGCCTCCACCATCCATTTTATCTCAGAAATTGTTTACAACACATAAACCTGATGTAATAAGTTGGCATAGGTGGAGTGTCACACTAGTGTTAACGCTTTCACTGTGGTGTTTGTGGATCATCCACAAGCCATTAGTCAGTAGTGTCACATAGCTTACTGTTCAATTCCTGACAACACCAACATTATATGAATATACTGACATTGCATAAACACCAATGTATGCAATTATTCACATCCATTTTTATGTTGGACAATGATATCATCACAAGTTGTGATTGCATGGCAGTGAAATGGCTATTCGGGGCATGTTGTGTAGTGAGTGCTTCTGTGGCACGTGCATTGAGTACTGGCTTTAATAGCATACCTGCACAGATACAATGTGGTCAATTCTCTGACAGTGTATGCACTGCAGTATGGAAAGAACTTCCTTGGCAAAGAAGCTTTGATACTGAACTGCTAATTGTTGCGAATAACATGTATAGCTCCTTTTCAGCATTCTGAATAAATCAGGTTGTTCAGATTACATTTGTAATCTTTCCTTAATGCACACATTAATTTCAGTTATTTGTAAAAGCCTCCATTACTATCTCCTGTTGCACATGCAGTCAGTACAGAGGTTTGTAGAGAGCCTAGTGTCATAGGTTGGAGCTTGAATCTGGTAAAATCTGTCAGATAACTGTGCAGCTTATAGAAAGACAATAGTTATGGCACAGTCAGATGGCCACCTTTTTCAAGCTAACATCCTAAAAGGTAGGGCATCCATACCCCCTTATGACAGAAAAGTGCCATAAGCCATTCAAGGGTGTTCTTTATGATATAACTGATATGTGTATTTCTGTGTGATCCATTATTGGCATGCATCTCTCTGATATCTGTTTTGACATGTGTTCAAGAATGACAAGATGTGAATGTTTATTGTGTCATTCATTGCTGACAGGCACTACCTATTTCCAAAATAATTATGCTCTGTATTGCGTCTCTTCATCCAGATATTGGTGGGAATTCAGTAAAGCCTACACAAATTTATTTTTGAGTATGCATCGCAGAGTGATGGGTACGAGTGCGCACATTATTAGATTCAGAAAGCACCACTTAGCAGCACACACATGCTCTCACAAACAGGGAAAATTTTGAGGAATGTAAATGATCTCATAAGTAGGTGAATCATACGCAAATGAGGTAGGTTAAGCAATCCAACAAGCAGAAAGGCATCCACATAGACTCTGTGACATTGTCTGTAGTTTATGCAGAATTGTTTCACATACAGGAGTCTACACAGAGAGAAGGGGATATAAAACTCTGGAAGTATGGACATACCTCCCTTTAAAATGTTATAACACATACACATATGCGCAAAAGTAATATTGTGGATGCCAGAAAGAGGAAGGGAATAAGTTAAATTAAAAATATTTTTTTTAATAATCTCAGCATGTTTACACTGTGCATCGCAGTGCACAAACATGCCTAAAAGAACAATAAAAAAACAAGATTAAAACAAATCATTTTATAATATTTGTCAGAAATGTATTATAGGACCTTGTGTAGGGTCTGTACAATGGTGCATTGATGCTGTTGCCCTGGTCATAAGGCTATGATCCATGCAGTTTCCAGGCTGTCTGCACAGATATGTAAGCAAATGAGGTGGATGTCTTGAATAGCAAAAAAGAATAAGCATGTCCGCACATCCACTTCATGTAGGTTCTCACACCATGTTATTTTCAGTGGATGTGGATGCCATCAGGAGGGTGTGTCCTTCTACTTTTAAGATTATTTCATTCCCAGTGCACGTGTTTTCATGGCACACCACATAGCTGAGTGTGTTCACTCAGAAAGACCACCCAGGTCACAGTGATAGCATAGGCAGCAAGTAATTAAAACCAGATATATTCAATTATTTATTTTAACTTTTGTATAAGCTATGCTATGTGGCACATAGTTTAACACATTCACGTAGCACACTACCCACATGACAATGATGACATAGACAGCAATGAATGCAAAGCAGATCTATTCAATTAATATTTATTATTTTGTATTATCTATGCTGCAAAGAGCATTGTGCTGCATCACACACTAAAATAATGTCATTAAATTATGTTAATTACATTCTAGGCAGGTGAAATGCATCATGATTTGCCAATCACAAATGGTGGACCTACAGTACACTTGTATAAAGTATGCATGCACCCTACATTCTGATTTCCCCCCAATACGCTGGGCCATTGAAGTACGGACTTTTAATTTTAACTGAAAAAATGCCTAGACTGAGAAGGAGATGAGTATTCAGGCCCAGGGTAACCTTCCAGGGGCTACATGAGCTGGAGATTGCAGAGCACTACAAGGTGGACAGGGGCATATTGCAAGAACTCACTGAGCACTGCCACCCTCAAATCAGACCCAAAGCCAATAGAGGGGAACCCATCCCGGTGGAAACCAAGGTATGTGTATCCCTTAGGATACTAGCTACAGGTACATTTCAAAGACCAACTAGGGACATGATGGGGTGTCACAGATATCTGCATCCAGGATACTCCACCAGTTTCTGGATGCTATGCTACCACATGTCAGTGAGCACATATTTATTCCCCTCTCCCCTGAGGTGAGGGCCAGCAATGTGCAACAGTTCTACCATGTAGCACACTACTCTGAAGTACTGGGTGACATAGATTGCATCCATGTACACATCAAGGCACCACCTGGTGAGCAGGGTAGAATATACATTAACCACAAAGGGTATCACTCCATCAACTGCCAGGTCATGTGGGATGCCCAGGGGATTATCCTGAATGTGTGTACTGGCAGCCCTGGCAGTTACCACAACACCCATATCTGGCACACATCAGAGCTGTACCAGGTGTTTGCTAGGAGGAACATCCCAAACGACCATTTACTTGGGGATGCTGGCTATGCCCTGGAACTGTGGATAATTACACACATCAGAAATGCACACATACCCACAGAAGAATGCCATAATGAGGCACATGCTCAAACTAGGAACATCATAGAGCATGTGGTTTGGGCTTCTGAAGTCACGGTTCCAGTGCCTAGATATAGCTGGTGAAGCCCTGAAGTATTTTCCAGCCACATGTGCACATATATTCAGAGTATGTACTCTGCTACACAATATTATTCTGCAGAAACAGCTGCAGCAAGATCAGCAAAAGGAAGGGATGCACAGCCCCCCACCATTGTCTAGGTCACCACAGCCACAGTCACAGGAGGACTCAGAGGAAGAACCCTCTACTGATGTCCCTGTAGGCAGATGTAGGCATGCTCAGTATGCCCTCACTTTGGCTAAGAGACAACACATAGCACATTCACTGACAACCTAGGGACCTAAGGACTGAACCTTACTCCTACTCACATACAGAAATTAAAATGGATGGCAGGCAACCCACACAACCTGTACCTATCCATGTACTGGCTGTGTACTGCTTGCATCTCACAGAATCAGCCCTGAACTACAGTTGTGTCACCTGCTGCATTTGGAAGGTAAGTCCTTAACCTGCACAGTAGTCATAAGGATTATTATGATATGGCATTGTATATATGGTTCTAGTACATTATGGAAGTCAATATAATGGGCTACTTGGACAGAAATAACAGCCACATGGGACTACAGATACCCATTCCACTATCATGTTTCCATTACTGTTCACTAGACCTCATGCATGAAATATTCATGCAATTCTACTGCAACAGATTACTGGTAGGCAGATGTCAGACAATGGGATTACATGATGTTGAGACTATTGTGTATCCCAGCAGAATGTGTGGTGTTGTTCCCCCACCCCCATCACAGCAGTGTTCTCTTGTAACTGCTGTAACAGTAACTCATCAATGCAATATCTGCATTCCAGGCAGTCTCAGGACAGTTACATAAGAATTGATCATACATTGTATGTCTTACTTAATGCAGGAATAACAATGTACATATTTATGCAGGTAACTGTGTGATGAATGATGCCTGTTTTCCAAGCAGCTTGTGTGGCTCAAAGATATTGAGCAATTAGCTTGTGTGATTGTATTCATGGTTCTAATCTAGAAGTATCCACTTCTTTTGGATGTGAGGTACTATTATGTTTTGTTTTACAGACTGTCAGTCTTGTGTTGAGCATAATTATTAACCTTTGTCACACATTACTTACATCAGACAACTTGCATCAGTGCAGAAACAGGGACATATGTCATTTCATGTAACAAACAAAATATTGGACTACAGTACAGGTAGGTGTTGGTTGGAGTCAGTGTATAACTAGTGAAAATCCCACTGGGCATGATCATACACTTAGTTAAGCAGAATTAAATTCTGTTGCTCCCCACTCAAAATAGATATGCCTATCTATATGTATATATCTATATATATATATATATATATATATATATATATATATATATATATATATATATATATATATATATATGTACCTCTCTCTCCCCCTAGATATATATCTATACGATATAAAAAGTGTACACACCGCTATTAAAATTCCAGGTTTTTGTGATATAAAAAATGAGACCACAATGAATCATTTTAAAATATTCCCACCTTTAATGTGATCTATAACCTGTACAATTCAACTGAAGAACATACAAATCTGTTAGGGGAAAAATATAAAAAATGAAAAACATACAATGAGCTTGTTGCATAAGTGTGCACACCCTTAAACTAATACTTTGTTTAACCACATTTAAGGTCACATTAAAGGTGGGAAAAGTTTTGAAATGATTCATTGTGGTCTCATTTTTTTTATATTGCAAAAAACTGGCATTTTAACAGGGGTGTGTACACTTTTTATATCCACTGTATATATAAATATATATATATATATATATATATATATATATATATATATATATATATATATATATAGAGTGTGTGTCATATGGTATTATTATATATATATATATATATATATATTATATTATATTTATATATATATATACATACACATAAACACACACACACACACACACACACACACACACACACACACACACATACACATAAACACATACACAGACACACACACACACACACACACACACACACACACACACACACACACACACACACACACACACACACACACACACACATCTACATTTATATATACGTCCCTGTTATATACATAAGTATATATGTTTATATGTGTGTGTATGTCTATATTGTCCTACATACCCTGATAATGGTGAATAAAGCTGCACTATGACACATATATAATGCTGCTAAAAGGACCAAAAGTAAGGCCTCAGCAGTAGATAATGCACTTACTTATGGCTCCCTGTGACTGCTGGATGTCACCACACATACAACAACAGGTGAATAGATGGTGCAATGTATAATGCTGTCTACTCATGCATTGACAGGGCACATTATTTTTGCCCATAGGCTTGCCCATCCAAATGCAAACAACCACATATGGCCAAAATGGCAACTGTAGCCACATCATCATTATCATCATCTTCTTTCATCTGTTCCCGTTAGGGGTCACCACAGCGGATCACCTGTTTCCATTTATTCCTGTCCTCTGCATCTTGCTCTGTCACACCAACCACCTGCATGTCCTCTCACCACATCCATAAACCTCATCTTAGGCCTTCCTCTTTTCCTGTTACCTGGTAGCTTCATTCTTAGCATCTTTTTCCCAATATATTCAGCATCCCTCCTAAGCACATGTCCAAACCAACGTAAGCTTGCCTCTCTGGCTTTGTCTCCAAACCTTCCAACCTGGGCTGACCCTCTAATATATTTATTCCTAATCCTGTCCACCCTCATTACACCCGGTGCAAATCTTAACATCTTTAACTCTGCCACATCCAGCTCAAACTCCTGCCTTTTTGTCAGTGCCACTGTCTCCAACCCATATAACATAGCTGGCCTCACTACCCTCTTGTAGACCTTCCCTTTCACTCTTACAGGTACTCGTCTATCACAAATCACACCTGACACTCTTCTCCACCCACTCCATCCTGGCTGTACTCTCTTCTTCACCTCTCTTCCACACTCACCCTTACTCTGAACTATTGACCCCAAGTATTTAAACTCATCCACCTTCGTCAGCTCTACTCCTTGCATCCTCATCATTCCTCTATCCTCTCACTCATTCACACACATATATTCTGTCTTAGTCCTGCTGACCTTCATTCCTCTTCTCTCTAGAGCATATCTCCATCTCTCCAGGGTCTCCTCCACCTGTTCCCTACTCTCACTACAGATCACAATGTCATCTGCAAACATCATAGTCCACTGGGACTCCTGTCTGATCTTGTCTGTCAACCTGTCCATCACCATTGCAAATAAGAAAGGGCTCAGAGTAGATCCTTGATGTAACCCCACCTCCACCTTAAACGCAGACCTCATCATTGTCACACTACCCTCGTACATATCCTGTACCACTCTTACATACTTCACTGACACTCCTGACTTCCTCATACAATACCACAACTCCTCTCTAGGCACCCTGTCATATGCTTTCTCTAAGTCTACAAAAACACAATGCAGCTCCTTCTGACATTCTCTGTACTTCTCCATCAACACTCTCAGAGCAAACATCGCATCTGTAGTGCTATTTCCCGGCATGAAACCATGCTGATGATCACTAATCATCACATCCCTTCTTAACCTAGCTTCCACTACTCTTTCCCATAACTTCATGCTGTGACTGATCAATTTAATCCTTCTGTAGTTACTACAGCTCTGCACATCACCCTTATTCTTAAAAATCGGTACCAAAACACTTTTTCTCCATTCCTCAGCCATTGTCTCACTTTCCAAGATTTCATTAAACAATCTGGTTAAAAACTCCACTGCCATTTCACTTAAATACCTCTATGCTTCCACAGGTATGTCATCTGGGCCAACAGCCTTTCCATTCTTCATCCTCTTCATAGCTATCCTTACTTCCTCCTTGCTAATCAATTGTACTTCATGATTCACTATCCCTACATCATCCAACCTTCTCTCCCTCTCATTCTCTTTATTCATCAACCCCTCAAAGTACTCTTTCCATCTCCTCAACACACTCTCCTCGCTTGTGAGTATGTTTCCCTCATTATCCTTTATCACTCTTACCTGCTGCACATCTCTCCTAGCTCGGTCCCTGTGTCTAGCCAATTGGTACAGGTCCTTTTCTTCCTCCTTACTGTCCAACCTTTCATACAACTCTTCATATGCCTTATCCTTAGCCTTCGCCACCTCTCTCTTTGCCATGCACCTCATCTCCTTATACTCCTGTCTACTTTCTTCATTTCTCTGACAATCCCACATTTTCATTGCCAACCTCTTTCTCTGTATACTCTCCTGTACTTCCTCATTCCACCACCATGTCTCCTTGTCATCATTCCTCTGTCCAGATGTCATACCAAGCACCTTTCTAGCCGTCTCTCTCTTACTAGCTCTGCTGTAGTTACCCAGCTATTTGGTAACTCTTCACTGCCACACAGTGCCTGTCTTAACTCATCCCTGAACTTCACCTCACAATGACCCTTTTTCAATTTCCACCATTTGATCCTTGGTGCTGCCCTCAAACTCCTCCTCCTCTTCTTGATCACCAACGTCATCCTACAAACCACCATCCTATGCTGCCTAACTACACTTTCCCTGGTCACCACTTTACAGTCTCCAGTCTCTTTCAAACTGGCCTTCCTACATAAGATATAATCCATCTGTGTGCATCTTCCTCCACTCTTGTATGTCACCCTATGCTCCTCCCTCTTGTTAAAATACGTATTCACCACAGCCATGTTCATCCTTTTCGCAAAATCCACTACATTCTGACCTTCTGCATTCCTTTGTTTAACACCATACCTACCCATCACTTCCTCATCCCCTCTGTTCCCTTCACCAACATGCCCACTGAAATCTGCTCCAATCACCACTCTCTCACCCTTGGGTACAGTCATTACCACTTCATCCAATTCACTTCAAATTTTTTCTTTCTCATCCATTGTGCACCCAACTTGTGGAGCATATGCATTAACAACATTCATCATTACACCATCAATTTCCAGCTTCATAAACATCACTCTATCCGACAATCTTTTCACCTCCAAAACACTCTTAGAATACTGTTCCTTCAGAATAACTCCTACGCCATTTAGCCACATAGCTAGGATAAAAAATAGTTAGGCTACTAGATGCAGATAAGAATAAGAAGCAATATCACTCTGCAGGCCACAGACACTGTTCAATACAAGCCTAGTGTATGTACTCCACACGTAGTTTGCCTGCAGTCATGTAAAACAGACATTGAGCATAACTAATAAAATCCATGACTTACATGTCACTCTATCCCTCTACTCCCCTGATATTATAATACTAACTGAAGCCTAGCTAAAACCTAACGTCAATAGTAATGAAATCATAGCTTCAGGCTACAGTATACTACACAAAGACAGGCTATCTAAGAAAGGAGGAGGGGTAGCACTCCTATTTAAAAATCACCTCTCCCTTGACCTCATAGATACAAAACTCCCAGCTTTTAAAAATGTAGAAATATTACTTTCCTGACTAAAAATCAACCCCAGTATAAGAATAAATATCCATGGTGGTTACATTCCACCAGGAAACAGTATTCCTACACTAGAAAATATTCTCAGTGGGGCATCAAACTCCCTCCCACAAGAAACTATCTTCTTAGGACATTTCAACACTGACTGGCTACTATGCTCTTCCTCTAATCCCTCATTACACATAAACCTGCATGGATTCTCCCAATTAATCACAGTTCCTACTAGGACAAATAAAGTTTCCAGGCACCAATCCATATTGGACTGGACCCTATTCAACAACCCCACCCTCATGTCCCACTCAGGCTGTCTCCCTGACACCTTAAGTGACCACTTTTCAACCTTTCTCATTTACGCCAAATCCCATCAAATCAACCAGGCCACCTACTGACAAATCAGGGACAAAAATAACTTCAATGCCAATAATTTCATTACCTCCCTCAAAATCTACAACTGGGATACTCTTAAATAACTACTACTAAATGCAGCAGTTAACTCCTTTAACTCCACCTTCTTAAATATCCTCAACCATCATGCACCACCAAGAACTATAAGAGTTAAATCCAACTATGCCCCCTGGCTTAGTAAAGAATGCAGATCCCTTCTTAAGACTCGGGATAAAGCTTGGGTAATATATCAAAACTACCTAGTAAAACATACCATGAATTACAGAATAAGGCCAAAAAACTAGTGAAACAGGATAAAACCAATTACTACCATTATATGCAATCTAAATGCTTAAACAACCCTCAAAAATTCTGAGCTGCAGTTAATACGATACTACACACTGTGAAAATAGCTACCCCTATGCCATTCACACCCAACAACTCAGACAATGTAGCAACCCAATTCAATACCTACTTTACATAGTCCATCCAACCCCTGGCAACCACTAAGCCACACAGCAATGACCACTAACCTAAATACTTCCCATATCCAATCCTCCACCAACCTGTTTTCTTTCCAATCAGTCTCTGTAAGCATAATCAAGAAATTACTCAAAAAACTCAAACCAACAACCCTAGCAGCCGATAACCTCACTACAGAATTGAGGGAATAGCCAGTAGCAATTCTTATTGGCAGCTCAATCACTAAAAGCATTGTCCCCACTATCTGCAAGATTTCTCATACCATAGCCCTACATAAAGGAGGTAACTTCACTGAACTTACTAACTATTGCCCCATTGCTATCCTATCCTCCCTGTCCAAAATTATTGAAAGAGTCATCCACACCCAACTCATGAATTACCTTCAACAGGAAAAATTGCTTAGAGTTACTTTTGCCACTCTCATAGCACTACCACTGCCCTGATGTCCTTTACAGTTAACTACCGTAGGAATAACGGGCAGTATGTATCTGCTATTTTCCAAGATCTTTTCAAGGTCTTCGATATGGTGAACCACTCTTCCCATCCCTAAACCTCAGTATTTATTCCATCTCTTGGTTCCAAAATTACCTTTCAGGATGCCACCAAGTCACCATCTGGCAGCAAGTACTAACCCCCCAAGTCCAGTTAGTATAGGAGTTCCCCAAGGTTCCATCCTAGGACCCCTACTCTTCTCTATTTTTACCAACCAACTCCACACTTCCACACCCAAACCACCATCAATAAGCTGATGATTCAACTACAATTTGTTCAGCCTCCACTCTTCAACTTGTCCACAATTACACCCAAGAATCTTTTTGAATGGCTGCAAATTGGCTCACTAAATCCAGTCTCATCCTAAACCCAAACAAAACAAAGCTTCTCCTCTTTCAACCAGGCAACCCCCCCCCTCCCCCCAGTCACAAGCAAATACCTCCACCCCAACATTTACTATCCTATCCAAAAATAATACCAGCATTACTCCCTCACTCCATACAAAATTGCTAGGAGATGAAATAGACAATAGATTAAAATATGACATACATATCACCCAAGTCATTAACAAAGTTCATAAGAAACTTGGTCTTCTGTACAGGAATAGCAAATTCCTAACCAAAAATACTAAATCCACTATTGCCTGAACTCACCTACTATCTACTCTTTTATATGCTTCACCTATACTAACTAACCTCCATAAAACAGACCTCACTAAACTTGAATCTTGGGACAATAAGATAGCCAAATCTGCAACCGGTGCTGAATACAGATCCCATCACTGTACATGTCTTAGACAGCTAAACTGTCTCAAACTACCGCAAACACTGCTGTTTAATCAACTCTCCTTCGCTTACAAAATCCTCCTCTACCCAGATAAAACTCCTGCCCTTCAAGACCTCCTACAGCCCTATAATTCCTCTAGACATCTCTGACCTTCCAATAAATTCCTATTTCAGGTCTCTAAAGAAAACAATGCACTGGTGAAGCATTATTTTCTCACTGCATATCAAAAACATGGAATAAAATCTCAAACTCTCTTACTTCCAAGTGCTATGTCCCACACTTCAGAAAACTACTTAAAATACACCTAACAAACTCTTGGCTCTATCCCTGTAACCCTACATGATAGTCAATTGCCCCCCTCCCCCCACCAGTCCCTTCCACTTGAATTAACATCTGTATTACACCCAAACACCTCTATGTTTCCAGTAGAACTAAATGCCTACACTTAGCTTCATCACTGGAAATGTTTCCATGACCTCCTGGTATAAATATAAACTTCAAACTTCTCTTAGAAATACAGTCTCTCACTCTCACTTTCCTTGTACAAAATTTAGTTTTATTATACTCTTTGTACTATCAGCTATTTTTCATTACTCTAGTAACAGCTATCCCACTGCACTAGAATGTACTATTACACTGGACATCTATCGTGTATAGCATTACATTCTGCTTTTTATTTTGTTACTACCTTCTATTTTTTTCTATTCTTGTATTAACTGCTATGCCTCTGCATTATCATGTAACGTTGTATGTATTTGTATACCTGTAGTACTAGTTTAAGGTTATCAGAATCTTATATCACTGTATTTGTATATCTATAGTACTAGTTTAAGTTTATTTGGAGCTTATCTCCCCGGGCCCCAGCTGAAAAAGGACCTGTGTCCTTCAGACTTTCCCAGTAAACAAATGTAAAATAAATAAATAAAAAACAATCATCCATGGTGCATGCAATAAGTACTGTGATCTGTAGTGTGTAAGACTAGATAGGTAGGGATTCTAATCTTACTGCAGGCCCCTGGGTGTGTTTGTGTGGGTGTGTGTATAGCTTCTCCCAGCAACACAACAGAGAATCCCTCATTGACTATCAAACTGCAATGATGTTGCACTTTTTGGCCCTTGCAGTTCTCCTGTCTTCTACAAGGCCTGATGATTTCATGTACCTTAAGACTATCAACTGTCACTGTAATATCAGACTTATCAACTAGATAGGTAGGGGCTCTAATCTCACTCCAGACTGCTTGGTGTGTGTGAGTGTGAGTGTGTGTGTGTGTGTGTGTGTGTGTGTGTGTGTGTGTGTGTGTGTGTGTGTGTGTGTGTGTGTGTGTGTGTGTGTGTGTGTGTGTGTGTGTGTGTGTGTGTGTGTGTGTGTGTGTGTGTGTGTGTGTGCATCTCCCAACAAACCAACTGAGAATCCCTCATTAACTACCAAACTGCAATGGTTCTGCACTTTTTGGTCCTTGCAGTTGATGCCGGCCTCCAAACTCCTGTCTTCCACAAGGCCTGCTGATGTCATGTACCTTGGAACTACCAACTGCCATTTCACCATTAGACTTCAGCGATGGTGTGTGCGATAAGTACTGTGAACTGTAGTATCCAGGACTCTATAAGTATGGGTTCTAATTTCACTCCAGGCCACTTGGTGTGTGTGTGTGGATCTCCCAGCAAAACAATTGAGAATCCCTTATTAAATACCAAGCTGTAATGGTTCTGCCCTTTTTGGCCTTTGCAGTTGATGCCGGCCTCTGAACTCCTGTCTTTCACAAGGGCTACTGATATCATGTACCTTAAGACTATCAACTTGCATTCTAATATCAGACTTTAGCCATGGCTTGTGTGATAAGTACTGTGCTCTGTCATATGCAAGATTAGATAAGTAGGGGTTCTCATCTCATTCCAGGCTACTGGGTTTTGTGTGTTCATAGGTTCATAGGTTTATACTAGGTTATCTGCCCTAAGGCATTTATAAGCCTAGCCCAAAGTTTTGTGGCTTATGCCATCCCTTATGCTAAAAAATACTGTGCCCATTAGTTTGTTGTGCCTCTGTCCAGCAGTGACACAGAGATGATTCCCGGGGTAAACCTACGATCTCCCATCCACCGGTCAAGATTTCTCTTGAACAGAGCCAGCGAGGTGCTCTGCCTCACATGGACCGGGATTTTATTCCACAGCATAGGAAGTCTCTGGGTGACAAATCTATCCCTCCAGCATGTCCTATTTATATCTGTGCTAAGGTTTAAGTCGCTTGCTCTAGTGGATCTGGTAGATTTGGATTTTTTGAGGTGGAGCATGTCCATTAATTCCGGGTTGGACATGGCCTTGTATGTCAGGCACAGGTCACCTCTGAGCAGGCAGTATGCACTGAATAGAGCTGGAGTTTCTTCAGTCTGGCAGCATATGACAGATTTTGGAGTCCCTTTATCCTTTTGGTGAGGAACTTTTGGGGTCTCTCCAATTGCTGCAGGTGTTGGGTGAGATACATCCCGAATGGGGCATTGTACTCGATCATTGGTCTGATAAGTGAAGAGTACAGGGGAACAATGACCTCACTTGATCTGGATTTGAATCCCTTCATGATCAGGTGGGCAATGTAGAAGGTCTTTCTAACCACTTTAGCAATGTGAGTGTCAAAAGAAAGGCCACTGTCAACCTGGGTCCCCAGGTCCCTGATAACCTCTTCTGTGCTTAATGGATTGCCACCTATATGGTAGCTTGGGGTTACCTTGTTTTTCCTAAGGGTATGACTATACATTTTTGGCATTTAACTTCAGGCCATGGCTCTGGCACCAGTTATCAGTTTCCGTGAGACCCCTCTGAAGGATATCTGTGTCCGATGTACTTTCCACTATGGTGCCCAGTTTGCAGTCATCTGCAAACTTTGTCAGCCATAGTCCTCCTATGTTTGCCTGTACTTCTGAGAAGTAGATGCCGAACAACAGGGGGCCAAGGACTGAGCCCTGTGGGACACCACTTGTGACCGGCTTGGAGTCTGACATAGCACCAGCAACTCTAACCCTGTGGGTTCTGTCCTTTAGCCAGTTTACAACCCATCTTGTGACATATGGGTTTACGTTTAAGCTGGTAAGTTTCTCTATAATACCTGAGTGGGGTATTGTGTCGAAAGCTTTTGCAAGGTCAAGGTAGGCTGTATGGACTGCCTTTCCCTCATCAATGGCCATGGTGACTGTTTCGAAGAAGTCGACCAAGTTCAAAAGGCATGATCTGCCCTTGACAAAGCCAAACTGGGTCGGGTCCAATGTCTGCAAGTCCCCTATATCTTTGTTTATGAGTTCCATTATGATCCTCTCCATAGCTTTGCAGACCAGGCTTGTTAAGCTTATGGGGCGGTAATTACCAGGGTCCGTAGAGGCACCGCCTTTGTGGAGTGGGACCACAGTTGCCGTATGCTACTCCTTGGGCACGTATCCTGTGGTAAGGCTAAGATTAAACAGCTGCCTTATATGCGAGTTTAGTTCCTCGTTGAGTTTGTGTAGCACACAGCCGGGGACACCATCCGGTCCCATTGATGCTGTGTTTTTAGCTTTAGAGAGAGCAGCTTTCACCTGCGCATTTGAGATGTCTGGGAGGCTACACTCTGCTGGGATAGTTATCTCTCCTTTTGGGAGGGGGGGGTGAAGTTTGCACTGAACCTGTCTGCCAGTATGTTGGCAATGTATGTGGGTTCAGTGATTTTTGTATCATTTTGGACTAATTCTGTGCATATCTGGGAGTTTCCACCCAGGTTTCTAACATAGCTGAAGAAGGCCTTATGATTGTCTTTTGAATCTATTGCAATTTTTCTCTCAAAGTTGGCCTTGGATGATTTTATGAGTGCTCGTATTTTTTTACTAATAATGATCAAGGGTGTCTTCTCTTTTATGGATCTTGCTCTGTCATGTAACAGCTTTCTCCTCTTATTGTAAAGTTTGTTTATGGCTGGGGTCCACCAGACTGGACATTTGCCCTTGGTGGAAAGAGTCTGGGTTTTATTAGGGATTGCGTGTGTGTGTGTGTGTGTGTGTGTGTGTGTGTGTGTGTGTGTGTGTGTGTGTGTGTGTGTGTGTGTGTGTGTGTGTGTGCGTGTGTGTGTGTGTGTGTGTGTGTGTGCATCTCCCTGCAAAATAAATATGATCATTACGCTGACTTAAAAATAGGTAGAGTTTTGTAGCATTTTGGTTGTAGCAATTGATATGGGCCTCCAAATGCCTGACCACAACAAGGCGTGTTGATGTAATCTAGCATAAGATTATCTAAAGAGATATTAACTGCGGACCTGCGCTGTGGTGCATGTGCTAAGTTCTGTGACCTGTAGTATATGCTGTTAGATAGGTAGGGGTTCTAATCTACTTGTAGCCAACTTGGAGAGTGTATGTGCTGTCTAGAAAGTATTCTGTAAACATTAATTGGTAGTGGTGCTATTCTCAATGCAGCTAGGTTTGTGTGTGTGGATGTTAGAACATTTTACATCAGTGTATGGGATCATAGGATCATTGGACTTTACTAACTAAATGGCTGTAGAGCTTTACAGTCCTACCCAAGTTCTTACCCTTATTTGCACAATCAGCACTTTTTTTATTTTATTTTATTTTACATTTGTTAACCGGGAAAGTCTGACTGGATACATGTCCATTTTCAGCGGAGGCCCGAGGAGAAAAGCTCCATGTTATCAAAGCATTTACTAACAACAACATAACAGTGTTGATATTTAGTAACAAATAATAATGTAGGTTACAAGATGTTTAAAATGTAATTAAAATGTAATATTGCTCTTGTCCATGAGGGAGACAGCACATATTGTACCTGTCCATGAGGAACATAGGCAGAAGCTCTGTGGTGAAATGACAGCCGCCAAGCCAACCATACAGATTGCATCTGAAGAGGGTCAATGATGTGCTTTGTTTGCCATTAGGTGGGAGTCTGTTTCAAAGGTGTGTTAAAGTTTGGTAGACATATGTCTCCCACAAGCATGTATTAGTAATGTCATATACCAGTGTAATGTCCTTACAGTGAGTAAGCCATGTCTCATTCCACCTACAGATATGCATAATTTCCAGTAAAGCAGGGTCAGAAATTGTCCCACATGCAAGGCAGAGACACCTCTGAGTAGTCTATATGATGCAGGCTATAATGACAGTGATTTGAGATGATCCCCATAGGACAGATACTGAAGACTTGAAGTTCCCTTGTGAAGAACATTTGTGTTGTGTGCATTTGCCACTAGTGCTTGGGTGCTTGGAAAGGTACATGACAAAATGTAAAGTGCACTCAAATATTGGCGTGCTGAGGGAAGAGTACATGGAGGGTGTAACTACGTCATTTTCAAGTGACAGTTCCCTCAGTTATGACATGAGCAAGATATGATTCTATTCTTACCACTGGAGAGACATGGTGATCTAAGGCAAAGTAGGTGTAAACATGTGTGGCCAGGCATGTGCCTAGGTCCATCACCCCTGAGTATGTACCACAGGTCTTGCTACTGATGTGCTACTTACCAGGAACACTGGTGTTACTGATGGAAATTATACTACATACATATTTGCATGGAACTTATGGCCATGAGTATGACAACAGGCATTTCTTCATGAAGACCATCTTGTAGGATATTGACATAACTCAGAGACTCTATGACCAGTCACAGTTTGCAGGCATCAGCCAACTTTGTCAGCCACAGACATTCACTTTGTGCCTGTACTTTGGTTAAATGGATTCCAAGCAGTAGAGGACTCAGGACTGAGCCCTGTGGAACACCACTGGTTACAGATTAGCTACTGTAGGTGGATTCCCCTATTTTGAGTATGTGTTCTATCAATGAGTCACTTAGTGACTCCTCTAATGATATTACTGCTGATGCCTACTTGGGTGACTTTGTCAATGATGCCTGAGTGTAGGATAGTGTCACACGGCTTGGCTAAGTCCAGGGAGTTGTATGCACAGATGTCCCATCATCCAGATCCTTGGTGACCACTTCATACATGTCCACCATGTTTAACAACCACAGCCTTACTTTCAGAAATCCAAATGGTGTAGGGTCATCTGTTTGTAGATGACATATATTTTTGCTGATCAGGTCCATGATGATTTGCCCCATAGGTTTAAAGATATGACTACTCAGGCTAGCAGGTCTATAGTTCCTGTGGTGGGTGGATGCACCACCTCTGTGCAAGGGGATAATAGTTGCAGTTTTCTAGTCAACTGGGATGCAGCCGGTAGTTACACTATGATTGCAGAGAGTTCCAAATGGTGTTAATAATCCTTGTTGGATCACATGAAGGATGCAGCCTGGAATGTTAGCAGGTCCAGTAGATGTTATGTTCCCCCCTTAGAGAGGTCATTTATGACCTTCTCTGTAGGTATAGGAGGTTTAGGACAGGTTGTAGGGATGTCTTGTGGTATGTGTGGTAGGGACAGGGGAGTGAAGTTGTCACAGAACCTGTCAGACAATAGGTTAGCTATGACTATAGACTCATTAAATGTGGCATCATTAAATATGAGTTCACCAACAATCTGGGCCTTTCCTCTAAGGTTACACATGTAACTACACTATGTGTTTTGCTCATCCTTTTTGGAGGAGGCTAATTTTGTCACATACTTTTTTGCAGGGCATCACAAAAACACTATCTGTCTGTTTTACCTGAGGAGGGTGTGCTTCCATTTTAGGGGAGGGGGTCCCTCACTCTAACTGTCACACATCAATGTCCACCTTTTATTGTCCAGCCTGCTAATGGTAGTTGCCCACCAGGCAAGTTTGCTGTGCCATGAGGAGTTTGTTTTCCTCCTGTCAGGTACAGCTGAGTCTATGCAGTTTTAAAGGTGCTTGCATAAATCATTGGTGTAGAGCTTGGCATACTTGCCTGCATAATTTGCTTTTTTGAAGTTTATTAATGTATTTGTTGCAAAGGGTGTGTGTAGGTGTGATACTTTTAATGAGACCAATTTGTTGTCAGATCTCACTTTAGAGAACCTCACAGTGGAGAGACTACAGTGGTTACCCATATTGGTAAGCACCTAATGCAGTACATTGTCTCCCCTTGTGGGGATGCCATGCCACTGGCCAAGGCCATTGCAGTGAACTAACCTTTGGGCAACTAAGCTTGAGCATGAGTACCCAACACAGTTGGTGGGTAGTTAAAGTCCACCCAAACAATGGTGTTGAGATATATCTTTATAAACACAAGTAGATTCAAATAAGCACAGTGGGTGTCATGATTCATGGACTTGCTCCTGTAGCTGGCAATGGATTTATTATGTGCCCTTCCAGCAGTGAATAGCACCTATGGTGTCTCTGGGGAATCACACTGTTTAACCAATCTGTATGTGTATCTGTCTTTAATGAATATGTATATACCACCTGCATTACCTTGCACACTTTCAGTTTGAGGTCTGAACATGTAGAAGGATGTGTAGCCTAGTATGGCTGTGGTGCTGTCCACAACCTTGAACCAGGTGTCTGTGACTGTGCAAATGTCTACATATTCCAAGGTGGGAACACCTTCCAGTAAGTGGAGTTTAGTGCTGGCATTCCTAGCATGTAGCAGCATAACCATGATGTTGTTTGAAGTTGGTATTTTCACACTGGAAAGTTTTTCCTCGAGACATTGCCTATACAATGCACTATGAGGATATCAGCAGCCTTAGCCAGTACACAAAATCCCAGGGGTAGCAGATGAAGACCATCTCTGGCAAAGCATCAAGGTCTGTTGAGCAAGTCATCCCAGGCTGACATGTACTGGATCCCCTTACAATGACACCACGTGCTAAAGAAATTATTCACTTCAGTCTTTTTCCATGTGTATTAAGCCATCATCCTAGGTGAAGGTCAAATGCAGCTGAAGGCTATGAACATACCCACCAGAGACACAGAGTCTGTAAGCTCAGTCATGTCTCTGCATACAGTCTGGTGATGTATGTCTCAAGTTGTACAACACCAACAGGAACTATGACATCGTCATAGCATTACTGGATGCTGGCAGACTTCCATGCATGTGTGGTATGACGTATCCTGGCACTTCATACACAGCTAACTGTGACCTTTCCCATATGTAGCCTGGTGAGAGGCATATCAATGTGTCTCATGGTGTAATCACCTATGAATAATAGGTTTGATTTTGTGTTTTGCCTCAGATGCTTGACCAGTGAGACAGTGGTGCATCAGCTTTTATGTGTACTGTGTTCCCCAGAGGTATGATTATGTGTAGTGAGCTTGCATTTGGGTTTCTGAGGTGTCTGTTGTTTATACATGTGTCTGGTAAGGAGCTCCGCACATTGTTTGTGTGGCATACAAGTAGAGGGGTGGGGACACTTTCCACATCTCATCAGCTGTCATTGATAATGCCATTAGCAATAGAGTCTTGCTTGTGTATACGTCACAGTTGGCCATCATCAGGAAGTGTTATAACAGATGCTGAAATGTAACAGGTTATCCCCTTTTCATAGGTCCCCTAAGGTAACAAAGCAGCTGACAGTGTGCCATAACATGGTTGAGTGAGTAACATGCTTTGCTGGGCATGTGGTCCTTGGATTAAGTCCCAGAAACACCAAAATGAGAATCACCACGATGTAGTCAGATAAAAATTCTTTATTAGTAAAATAACAAGCGCTTTCGCATACTATCCAGTATGCTTCATCAGGTTATAATCCATTAATAAATGCTAAGCACTTATATAGCAAGAGTTAATTGACTAATTTCCCGCTCTTTTTTATTAATTAGTTATAAACCAAGCAAGTTAATTCATTAAATCTCTTCATTTAAAAAACATTCAGTACATTTTGGATAACCCAGAATGTTAATGACAACATTTAGACTTGTGTTTAGAACTTGTTTGTATGTGTCTCAAATTCAAATAACAAACAAAAAGTATATGTAATATATTATATATAAGAATCAAATAAATAATATTGTTCAAATATTTAGATATTCAATATCAAATATTAAAAAATAAAAGTAAAAATCATAAGAAAAAAATAAAATATATCTATGAATGCATATAAAACTCCTATGGAAATATATGTATGATATTTAGGCATATGTACATCAACTATATCTATTTTATCTATTTTATGATTGTAATATATATACCATTCATACATTTATTTAATAATTTATATAATATATTAATAAAGATGTGTCAAAAATGTACAAATTAAATAGTGTAAAATGAATATGAAAAAATAAAAATAAAAATACGTAAGTGCATAACAATGAGTGAAGATATATAATAAACATAATAAATATGTGAAAAAAAAGTAATCAGGAAATAGAGTACACATAAAATATAATTATCACTATGAACTCTTAATATACAGTTCATCTAGATGCTAAAACAGGTTTTAGACTAACAGTACTGTTAAGTCCAGGGGGTATATGGGCTCTTAGCTGCAATATCCATTCCAATTCAATATTCTCTAGATGGTTCATGTTGTTCCCTCCTAGCTTAACACGTTTAGCTATATCTATAACTCGAAAATAAAAGCTATGATCATGATAAATATTTATATGTTTAGCCAATGCATTTGTTAATATAGACTTCCTAATTTCATAAATATGATTATATATTCGGTTCTTTAATTTCCTTGTAGTTAAACCTACATAATATGCCTCACATTTAGTACATGTCGCTAAATATATAACATTAACAGTGTCACAAGTAGCTTGTATTTTAAAGTGGTAAACTTAATTTAATACTGGTATATAAAAATGATCATCTGTTATAATGTATTTGCACATATTGCACTTCTTACATGGTACTGTCCCTGTATAGGACATTCTATCTTCATTCATTCTTGTACTTAATTTTTCATTACATAGAATTCTTTTAAGATTCTGACTATTTCTATAGCAAAAATGAGGGACGTCACCTACCAGCTTCTTAATATCCTGATTGGCTATAAGTATATTCCAATTCTTCTTGATGATACTTGTGATGTTATAATTATCATTGGTATATCTAGTTACAAATGGAATACCAGACCTGGCCCAATGGTGGCCAGGTATAAACCTTCGTTTGTTGGAGCTAGTATCTACTTTATGTTTATCATTAGGTAGTTTCCCACGGACATATTGCTTGTCTTGATTATGACCTATATAATTTGTTAATCTTGAGGTACTATCAACTTCTTCTATCAGGTTGAGGGGATACCCTCTCTCTAAGAATAGATCTCTCATATTTATTAATTCTAGATCTCTTGTTGCCTGGTTGCTACAGAGTCTATAAATTCTCATAAATTGATTCTTAACGATGTTATAGAAAATATGTCTGGGATGCATGCTGTTGAAGTGTAAAATAGCATTCTTCCAGCATTTCTTTCTATAAATGGTAGTATCTAAAAATAGTATTGTCATTAATTGATATAGTAATGTCAAGAAAATTAACCCTGGTTTCTGAATATTCCAAGGCGAACTTTAAAAAGTTCGTAGTTGACTCTAGGAAACTTTGTAGTTCATGCAGGGAATCTATGTCACCTCTCCATAAAATAAGAATATCATCAACAAAACATCTGTAAAGTATGATATGATTGATAAAAGTACTATTAAATACATGTTGATGTTCCCAGTTATACATAACCAGGTTGGCATAAGAGTTTGCACAGGGGGTGCCCATCGCAACTCCCCAAACCTGCTTAAATAACTGATTATTAAAGGAGAAGAAATTATTATTTAGCACAAGATCCAATAAGGTGCTAATTAGCAACTGTGTATATTTATCAAGGGTAGCATCCCTGCACATCACCTCTCATATTGCCTCTATACCGTAATCATTCGGTATAACAGTGAATAAATTGTTCACGTCCATTGTAACTAAAATCAAGGACGATGATCTATCTGTTTCTTGTATAGAGATTAAGTCTTTCAATAGTTGTTGTGTATCTCTAAGTATACTTGGTATACTTTTCACTATAGGTCCTAGCTTAGACTCTAAATAGATGGAAATATTTTCAGTTAGCCATTTATTGCCCGCTACTATGGGTCGAAGGGGTGGTGGAGACTAATTCTTGTGCATTTTGGGCAGTCCCTTTATGAGTGGAATTAGGGGACATTCTATTAGACAATAATCATATAGTTGTTTACTTAATTGTCTGCACATTAATAAGTCATATAAGGTATCGTGTACAACATAAATAAGTCTATCCAACTCTGAGTCATTGATGGTAACATATTTCTGTGTATAACTCAACATCCCCTTTTCATAGGTCCCCTAAGGTAACAAAGCAGCTGACAGTGTGCCATAACATGGTTGAGTGAGTAACATGCTTTGCTGGGCATGTGGTCCTTGGATTAACCATAATGCTGTTATTAGGCATGGTCACAATAGCATACCTACAAATGTGACACTGTATCACTCCAGCAAAATCAGGGTTATCCTGCTACACCCTTGGGGTTGATAGTCTATAATACACTGTCTGTAGGCAATCCTTGCAGTGAAGATGTGGATGTTCGTGCATGCACAGAGAACTTGTTCAATTTTGCAGTCATTACTTTGGCCTTGCAAGTCTACAATGCCTGTCAAGCAACCAGATAGCAAACTAGATGTTGTGTGACATGACGTGGGAACATAGATGTGTTTTGGTTACATAAATGTAGAGTATGACATACATAGGACATGTGGGAAGTAGACACACTTTGGCAAAAAGTGGCCAGTCCTCTGCAGTAGGCCTCAGATCCATGTCACGCAGATGTCCACCATTAAGCTGTTGAAGGTCAGGCTGAATTACTATGAAGTTGTCACCTAACAGGGATCATTGCCGCTGTGGTGCATGTTAGAGCAACCTTGGACACCTATGTCATCGGACATTGAACATTATATTGTGATGCTGTAGCTGTGCTCCTAATCACCATCTGGTCAGGACCCTAATTGAAATCCTAACAACCCTGGAACAAAAGGCATAATACATACAAAACTCAAATGCTTGCTCTAGTTGCTAATCAAGGCATCTACTTGGAAGGGTGTGTTAAACCTACAGAGCCTTGTATGATGTGGGACAACTAAGTGCATGGCAAACAGGCTGCATCTTGTTTCACATCATGAGCTTGGTAGTAACGTTTTTCTTCTGGTGACAGAAAAAGTATAGGACTATGGTATCCCAGGAGAGAGTGGCTGTGGTGAGACGAGCAGTAGTATTAGCCAGGCAATAGCAATTCAAGGGACTCACCTGTTTTCAGCATTCTTCACAAGGTAATTGTGTCATTTCAATACATGCTGCTTGATTAGTGTCCAGCTGCCGAATAACTGTGTAAAAGCTTCTTCTTTACCTTCACAGGGTGTAGGTATTATTTTCCACTCCATTGCTTACCTGTGCTCTGTACAAACACAGACACCTTGGATGACTAGTTTCTTGGAAACCATGATGGAATTAACTGCAATACTTAGTTGCACAAAGGACAACTAGCATGCAGTGACGAGCACTGTCCCCAGATGTCTCAGTAGTGTGATATTTAAAGCCATGAAAAGACTTATCATGGAAATGATCAGTAACGGTGTAATACATCTGTAGACACTGGACCAAACCAAGTTTGTTTTGGTCAAGGGCAGATCATGCCTACCCTAACCGGTGAACCTCACTGAGTGTTAAACTATGCAATGGATGAGGGTGAAGTGACTAACTCCACCTATCATGGCCTGACAAGGCATTTGACAACATTAGGCCATCAGGCATTGTTGATAAACTGCAGAGGTTATTTACAAACTAGTATGTCAGTCCATGGATACCCAAGTGTCTGACAATCATCATCCCTGAAGATAGCATTGGGTAGTTCACCACTACAATGAGGCCAGTCACCAGTGGACTTCCCTCACTAATCATTCCTGGGATACCCCTTCTAACCATTCCCTTCTCTGCAGTCACAGCCACTGTCGGTGACCTCTGACTGACTGCATTTGCAGGTGATTGTAAATTAGAAGCTATCACTGAATCCCACACAGAAATAACATTTATCCAGGATGGTCTGACACAGCATTCAGTTGTTGTCAGAGCCATTGACAAATACTAAATGCCAAGGAATGCACAATACTATCCTTTTGGAAGTCATCCACCCCCTGGAAAATATCGTATTGTCTGCACACCTCCAACAGTTGACCCATTAGTCGAGGACTTATAGATACAGAGAGTGATCTAACCTTTGACTTTCACTGGTTGGTAAGATGTGGCATTCATTCAGTGTTGCATAACCTATAGAGAAAGGTATGGCATGTAAATCCCAGATTTCACTGTTACACTGTATTTTGTAGTCATCAGACCTACCATTGGGTGCAATGGCACCTTTGGTGTGTAACTACACAGGCATATCTGACAACTGTAACAGCCACAGAGGTTCCACAGAAAACCAACACATAGTGTACATAACATGTCCTATGCAGAAAGTGTCACGTCCGTAACTGTGTATTCTGCCTTCTACATGCCTTGGAGGTGAGGTGTATGGCTGCCATACAGAGAGGTGTCAGATCCCACTGTGTACCTCCTGCATATCCAAGAAAGGACTAGCAAAATAATTACCTCTTCTACACACCTACACCTTGACTATGGTATAAATAGGATATTCTGGAGAGATAGGTATGTAACCCAGACACTACACCCTATATGTAACAGGCTCTCCTTCCATGTGAAGTACACTTCTACTGTAACGCACATCATGTGCAAGTTACATAATGGGACGGAGAACAAGAACAAGGGTTGGGAGGGTGGCCTAATGGTTAAGGTGTTTGCCTTACAAACACAAGGTGCAGGGTTCGAGTCTCACAAGAGATAACTGGCTAGGCTTAAAATGGCACGCAAGGGCAGTTAGCCTAGTACTAATCTATGAACCTATGAACCTATAACTGGTTTAGGACAAATGTCTGTAATGGATACATGGAGATTGTAGATGGTTCATCTCTACTGCCACGCCTTGTAGAATTTTCAGCTCCCAAAACCCTGATTCCACTTATCAAGGGTATCAGACCTTTTCAGAGATTATGGATGCATGACTAGGCTGAATGAAGCCATTGTTCTTGTTATCCTGTTATACAGATATGAACCTATGCAGCCATGCACCTATACTGCTTTACCTTCCTGAAGACATTTTTCTTCCATGCTGACATACCATCCTGTGCTCTGATGTTTATGGACTTATTATAGCTGTGTACCCATAGGTGTTTCTTACACAGTCCTGAAAATAAAACATAAACAGTTCCATGAGACACCTTGCATTGTGCAAGTATACAGCCATTACAACATCATCCAATGCAATGTATACAAAATAATTTGGTTTACCCATTACAAATGGGAGCATACAATATCTGTCAGTGACCAGTACAAGTGGCATGTCAAAGGCAACAATGGATGAAACAAATACATATTAATTTAGATAGTCACCATGTGCATAAAACACATAGCTTCATTTCCCTGCATCGATGACAAGGATGACAGAGATGTGATAAAGGTATCATCACTTGTACAGAATGTTGTGTGGGGGTGCAGGATTTATAGACTGACCCAATAGGTCAGCAAGTGTATGTGTGAGTCAGGTAGGGAAGCAGGCAAGATGGACCATGGAAATGTGCCGTATGTGTCTGTAGGTGACTTGAATGTGACAGTAGTGTATGAGTGTCTGCATGAACACAGTCAAGGTCAGTGCTAGCCCTATGTCTCTGTATGTTGGACAGCTTTGAAATGTGCATGGTAGAGCTGACAGTTCACCTTCTCTGTGCCTTAACATGGGAACTGACTCTGCCAGGAATTGCACTGGCACCTTCATGCCCAAAGTCAGAAGTGGGGCTACTACCTGAGGGTGACTGTTGTCTGCTGGGAACTGTGTCTTCCATGGCAGCACCCAGGACAATGAACCCATGGCCTGCCACATCTTGGTGTAGACAGCACACGCCCGTCTCGAGCACTGGATGTACTGCCTGTACAAGAGCATGGTTGTGCATGGCCACATGGACTCTCAGCAGATGTAGTTGCTGATCTACGTCCACGAGTCTGAGGCTCAACTCCAACCAGATGTTCCATCACAGACAATGTGTATTCCAAGACAGATAGTCTGCGATCTGTCTCAGAGCAACATCTTTTCACTGCATCAGTCATAGTAGCCACACTTCCTGTTCAATGCCCCCATCCTCTAACTGTCCAACATCTGTGGCCTCAGGAAACAGGGTATGCATAGGCATACTGACTGTGTACAGTGATAATGAGGGCAGAAGAGGGATGTTAACCTCTGTGACAGGTTCAGCCCCTGCAACTCCCACCTGTGCCTCACTTTAGCCACCATCATTGTCAGAGTCTAAAGATACACTGATATCAGGTTGTGAAAGGGACAGAGGCCAACCGCCCTGTGGTCACCTGTGATAAAAAGGGAAAAGCACTACATTAACACCTGCACTATTATGTTTTGCAGTACTATGTTGCAATATATGTTAAGCTGTATACACTGCTGTCACTATTACAGACCTGTTTAACCCCCATCCTCATATAGTAGGACATGATGACATTATTTTCTCACAAAAATCTGTAGTTACTTGTAAATAAAAGCTCTTTAAACAAGAATTTTGTTGACAAAAATGCTGTACGCTGTTGACATTTGGAAAACCTCTGCACAGTTGACACATATGGCAATCTGCAATATCCTGACATTACTATCAAATCTATCACGTGGTCATATCTACAAGGCATAAGCATGACTCTAAACTGTGTACAGTCAAAAAATATCTGTCCAGTTGGCAATCATGCAGACAGTACATCAATCCAGCCAGCATGCCTTGGATGACACAAATACATTACACTAAATCTACATCTCTAACAAAACAGTATTGTGCTTATCAGGAGCAGGAGCATGGCCTTGTCTAATTCCTGATGGTCCTGTAAAAATTTGAGGGAGAGGTAATGTAAACACCACCACATGTTGCACTATAACATGGTAATACATCCAAATATCTCACATTTACAGTAGCTACAATGTTAATTATGTTGGTTACAATCTGTGCACGACATTCAAACTGCAGCTAACCACCTTCCCTTCAAAAGAAACACCTGACAGCCATGTAAAACTATATACACCCTGCCACACTGAATGCTACAGTACTCCAATGCTGATCCAACTAAGCATACCTGAATGCTCCTCTTGCATGGAAATGGTGGCACCCACATCCACAACATACCATTTGATGGATGCTTGGGACATGTCTTTTGTTCCTAGATTTGCCAGGAATTCCTCAGTGGCTGACACTGGTTGTTCCACTGCAGGCCCTCCACCAGTGAAACCACAATCCCTGGCTACATCGGCCGCTATTCTGTATGTGACATTGATCATATCAATGATATATTGTCGCACTCGCTCATATGTCCTGCTCTGGTGACCGATAACATTGACATCGCAGACCAGGTCAGCCCACAGTGCTCCCTGCTCTGCCGTGTTTGGCTTCCCGCTGTACAGCAGAAGTTGATGGTGTTGATGTAAGGCTTTCAGGATGATGTAAGTTTTAGCATCTGTAAAAGAGCCCTAGTGTCAGGGATATATCTTTCCTGAAAGACAACAAAATAGCAACACATGTCAGGTTCACATAATTTGGAGTACAGTATGTAGAGATACAGCAATAATGGATGGCTAGCAGTATTCACTGCTTGATTACGCATTTCATACTCAGTGTGAAAACATACTAAGGGTGTGGATGCAATTAAAATAGTAGCAATAGTCAGCTATTCCTGCTTGTGCCATGACAGATACTGATGTATGATCACACACCCAACACAGGAGTCCATTGTAGTGTGGCCCGTAGGGGTAACCCCACCTTATAATATATAAAAACAACAGTGCCAAACAAATTGTAGTATACTATTACAATCACTATCAAGGAAAATTTCCAGGAGACCAGTGTATTAAATTACCAAAAATCAGTCTACCCCTACTGTACTGTAGTTCCTCTGCAGGTGTAACAAATCTGGAGATCAATGACATGCCATCAGTATGGTTCTAAGAAAGGCTTAATGATGTAGTCCCCATTACCCCTACGTATATTCAAACATATGCATCATATATGACCCTAGCCCTGAGTAGCATTCTGCCATCGCCCAGAATGATACCGCAGTACAAGGACAAAATGATTGACTTCAACAATTGGCTAAGCTTCTGGTGTCATTCTAAGGGGATCCAGTATCTGTCTGCTTAGGATGACATGGTCAACAGACCACGATGCTTTGCCACAGATGGCCTGCACCTGTTGCCCCTTGGATTTCGGATACTGGCTAAGGCTCTTGCTTCCCCTATAGTGCCTTTTTTAGGCAAGGTTCAAATAACAAATTCACCACCATAACAGGAACAGGCAAGCAAAAACTGAGGGTAATGCTACTCAATGCTAGAAGTCTAAATCTCAAAATGTACTCACCTGAGGCACTCCTTTAAAAGGAGAACATCGATATCTGTGCAGTGACTGAGACCTGGTTCAAGGCTTCAGAGAGAACCCCTGCACTACCAGGCTATAACTCATACCACACTTTTCGGCCATGTAACTTGGACTGAAACACCAAAGGTGGAGGTGTGCCCATATTCATTAAGGATATCCACACCTCCAGGCTAGTTGTTCAGCACAATGCATCCGAGGTTATCCAAGTGTAACTAATTCTGGGCAAAACTGCAATCCAAATTGTAGCTTGCTACAGATCCCTCAACATGCCCCAGGATTCCCACTCCTCTTTTCTTGATTTGTACTGGAAAATATTAGGGTTCAACCAAACACCCTAATAATGGGTGACTTCAACTACCCCACCATTAACTGGGAAAACTACTCATGTACCAACACCTTAGCTCAATGCTTTCTGGAATTCATAAACTCCAATGCCCTGGATCAACTTATCCACACCCCCACCAGGGGCAACACTATCCTAGACCTAGTTATTACCAACATGAGTAACCAATGTTCCACACCCGAAGTCAACTCCTCGTTGGTCCGATCCGACCATAAGCTAATCATCCTTGATATTTACATCCTACCCCCACCCCCCATTAAGAAAACCATAGTAAAATATTTCTCCAAAGCCAACTTCATGCTTGTTAAGACAGAAGTGGTGAAGTTCATGACACCCATGCAGATGGACAATACAGTTACAACTGCTGAATCCTACACAAATGCACTCTATAAGCACTTACACGAGTGCATGGATTGTGCTATCCCAAACAGAACTAAGACGGTATCCTCCTAAAAAAGGAAGCCAATCTGGTGGTCCCCTGCCATAAACAAACTGTACAACAGAAGGAAGAAACTGTTGCAAAAGAGAGTAAAATCCTATGAGTGGAGGAGCTCCCTGGTCAACCTCAGTAAGAAGCTGAGATCCCTTATAAGATCCTCCAAAGCTAGCTACAAAAACAAAATTGCCACTAATTCCAAGGACAACCACAAAGCAATCTATAGCTATGTCAAGAATCTTGATGGCAACACCCAGATCTGCTCTGAGTTACAACACAAAGGCATGAAAATTACAGAACCAACTGATATTGCCAACATCCTGGCAGATAGGTTCAGTGCTAACTTTACCCACCTCTCACCCCCTAAAGGGCCCGTATCTATACAGGAAGAATGCAGAGTCCCTGTAATCACAATGACGCAGGTAAAAGCTGCACTCTCTAAAGCCAAAACCACAGCATCCATGGGACGGGACAGCATCCCAGGCTGTGTTTTACATGAACTTCAGAATTAACTGGCTCCCCACTTAAGCACCATGTTCAATAATAGCCTTGCATCAGGCTTTGTGTCCACTGAATGGCACACAGCAACAGTTATCCCACTCCACAAAGGGGGAGCCACCACTGATCCCAGGAACTATCGACCTATTAGTCTGATGAGCCTGGTCTGCAAGGCCATGGAATGTATCATCATGGAACTCATAAACAAAGACATTGGTAACCTCCAAAATCTGGATCCCACCCAGTTCGCATTTGTGAAAGGCAGATCATGTCTCCTGAACCTGATTGACTTCTTTGAGGCAGTCACCAAAGCCGTAGATGAGGGTAAGGTGTTTCACACAGCCTAGCTTGACCTCGCCAAGGCTTTTGACACCATCCCCCATTCTAGAATTATAGCTAAACTCACTAAACTAGGTATAAATCCCTACATCACAATATGGGTTGCCAACTGGCTCACTGACAGAACCCACACTGTAAAAGTTGCAGACTCCAAATCTGACCTCAAAGCAGTGACAAGTGGAGTACCACAGGGTTCCATCCTGGGGCCTCTCCTGTTTGGTATCTACTTCTCTGAAGTACAGGCTAACACAGAAGGCCTCTGGCTAATGAAGTTCACAGATGACTGCAAACTAGGAGCCATAGTCAAGTCCCCAAATGATGTGAACATCCTACAGAAGGGCCTTGCTGAGACAGATGCCTGGTGAGAGAGCCATGGCCTCAAGCTCAATGCCAAAAAGTGCAGTGTCATCCCCTTTGGTAAAAACTCTGTACCCATGAACTACCACATAGGCAGCAATCTACTTAACACCGAATGCATGATAAGAGACCTTGGGACCAGGTGGACAGTAGTCTCTCCTTTGATAGTCACATCGCCACAGTAGTCAGGAAGTCCTTCTATGTGGCACACCTCATCATAAAAGGGTTCTCATCCAGGAAAAAAGAGGCCATTGTTCCCCTCTACTCGACACTCTTTAGACCCATTATAGAGTACAATGCCCTTTTTGGAATGTACCTCACAAGCCATCTGCAGCAGCTGGAAACGCCACAGAAGTACCTCACAAAGAGGATTACTGGCCTCAAACAAATGCCCTACACTGACCACCTCAAAATACTCCAGCTTTACTCCGTAGCATATCACCTACTCCAAGGTGATCTCTGCCTAACATATAAAGCTATGTCAAACCCAGAGCTGTTGGACATGCTACACCTAAAGAAATCCCAATCCCTCTGAGCTACATGCTCTAGGGACCTAAACCTTGTCACCACAATAAACAGGACATGCTGGAGGGATAGATTCCTGTCCCAGAGACTTCCCACACTGTGGAACAGGCTAGCCATCTATGTCAAGCAAAGTTCTTCATTAGCACTCTTCAAAAAAAGTCTTGATGAGTGGATGGGAAATAGGAAATACACCCCGGGGATCACTTCTGTGTCTCTGCTCGACAGTGGCACAGGAAAATAACTTTCTTGGGTGGTGTAAGCCAGGGAACCTTGTTGGCTAGGCTTACGTAGGCCCTTGGGCTGATAGCCTTGTACCTACCTATGAACCTATGTTGGAAACAAAATGGTTACATATCTGATGAAGTACAATACTCCTCTGTTGATAGGTACAGATAAATAAATGTTGTGCCAACAAGTTCACCCTGCAAAGTAACTCTCATACACAATGGTTCCCCTAGCTCACTGTTTGCCTTTTTAACATGGTTCTCATCAGTAAGTGATTGTCTCTGAACCAATCTGTGCTTTTGAAATGCTAATTGCAGCCAATATAGCTGATTTCCAGTAAAATCAGCCAATCCCGTGCAACCACTGAGCAAGATATAAGGCCTTAATGTAGATTTCAACCCCTTCTCATATGTTGGAGTGGAAATTACTGGGATAAAGATACTACATTTATTTATTTTTTTTTATTTAACATTTGTTTACAGGGAAAGTATGACTGGACACAGGCCCTTTTCCAGCAGAGACCCGGGGAGAAAAGCTCCATGAGTAACAGTAAATTTTCATGCACACATTACAATAATCAAAAAAGTATAAAGTAAACAAAATGTAGTATACAAAAAAAATACAGATTTGTTACATCCTGACAACAAAACCTAATCTTTGAACATAGCTAGTACTATTTGTAGGTAATACATATGTCAAGGTATAAGGTTAAGACAGGTCAGGAGGAACAAAGGAGTAAACACTGAGGGAGAAGTTGGATATGTTTTGGGTACACTGTGATGTATCAGAGCACTCATGAGGGATTAGTACAGGAACATAGCCACTTATTTTTTAGATAAGCTTTAAGTGATGGATTAAAGTGGTTAGTGGATGAGACTGAGAGAATGATGTTAGGAAGGGAGTTCCATATATGAGATATATATTTGGAAAATAAAGATTCTCCTGCAGTGTTGTTGGCCTTGGAGAAGGTGAGTAAGTTCTTGTTGTTAGAGCAAAGTGGTTTCATCGCATCATCCTAGGAATAATGTTTGTAGGCAAGCTACTTTTTACATACAGATGTCTGTGCTACAGGCTGAAGCTGAAACTGATGCTGCAGGCAATAAGCATAGCCAGAGAGGGTGAACACTTTGCAAGACAAGCTTAAAGAGTAAGTGTGGGACCTGTGACAGCCTTGTTGTAGAGGCAGAGCCACACTGAGGCTATCCAACCCACTGGAAATTAAGGTAAGTATTTAAAGTAAGTATGTTAGCCAACAGTATCACTAAAACAGTAAAAGGCAAAATTGCTGATGTGCCCTAGAAAAAGATAGGGGATACATTAACCATTATGTCACACAGTTAGACAACTGCCAAGTCATGTGTTATGTCATAGTAGTCCCCTGTTAAGTGTATGTATGTTACCTGTGCAGCTGTAGTTGTCTGTGATATCACTAGCACATTGTGGGCTGCATTCAGATATTACTGGGCCAGGATTTCAGTACACACTTCAAAATCCTGTTATAATTCAGGCTATTGCATGACCTGACATTATCTGCACTTTCTAGTGTTGTACTAGGACCATTTAAGAGTAGTCCTGTCTGTAGACCTTTGACTTTTATTATTTAGATGCAGACATTTAATTTGTACTCCTTTGGGTGGATAAATAGGCGATGAAACATACATATCACAATTTCTAATGTAGTTGTCCACATACATGTATTTGCAATGCTAGACACAGCTGTAGTTGAACCCAGGACCATGTGTACCAAAATGTAATGTTTTTAATGCATTTTACAGATTGAGCTACAGAATCACTGCTGTTGCAGCTGTATTTTTACATGTTGTAGATATCATTCCATAGTTATCTGCTGTTACATATCTCACTTACATCTATTATTATATGTACGGCTTTAGAGTGCTGTATTTCTCTACCAGAGTCCGAGTTAAAATCCCGTTTTTACATTAATGTTTTAGCAAGTGTATTTTTACATGTTGTGCAGGGTTACCTGCTATTAGATACCTCACTTATGTTTATTCTTATGTGTATGGCTTCACAGTGATATATTTCTGTACTAGAGTAGCAATCACAGTAATATTTTTCTATTATTCTTTTAACTGGTTTGCGAGGTACGGTATGATGTGCAGCATTGTTTAAACATGCTTAATGATAGGAACTTGAGCATTACTATGTTTTGATTAAACTTAGCAGCTGTGTGGCTTGATCCACTGTTTTTCAGGTGCAATGGTCCTGGATTCAAAATAGGGTGCTGGTGTACTTTTTTGAATGTGATTTTCAAAAGCATGTATCAATGTAGAGCTATTTAACATTGCTAAATGCCGCAGTGTCCCATGGCTGGCAATACAAAAAAATCTTTAAAAAAATAAAAATGGTCAGATAGGACAGTGGTGAAATGGGGTGCAAAGAGGGGAAAAACATAGTAAAAGGCAGGTATGTATGTACAGGAAGGCTGCAGGAAAGTACCATAGCTATCCATTTCTTGAACAACAACAACTATGCATTTTCACAGAATTTTAACTGAATTTGGACTGTCACCCCCAGAGAGGGGTGATGACAACATAAGTGTATTTAATAAATCCAAAAGTGAGGCAAGTACTACCATGCTGTATATAAAGCAACTTCACTTTATTGAAACAATAAAAGCTGTTATTGTTTTAATAAAGTGAAGTTGCTTTATGTACAGCGTGGTAGTACTTGCCTCACTTTTGGATTTATTATTTGGATTTTTTGGCAGTACTTTTAGTGGAAGGAGTCCTTTCCTTTTTGTTCTTAACATAAGTGCATTGTCAAGCTAATTGGACCAAATTAAGTGTGTGCAGTGCAAAATGGAGAGCTATGTATTGGACAATATATATATATATATATATATATATATATATATATATATATATATATATATATATATTTTTTTTTTTTTTTGTGGAACATGTGCCCATTTTTTTTAAGGTGAGAGTGGAATTTTGAGGAAGAGAAATAGGTATGTGTGGGGGAGTTAAGTTGGAAAGTTGAGGATGGTTTTGCAGACAGACAAGGCAGACAAGACAGCAGACAGTTGTAAAAACAGAAGAGTGTTACACCACAAGTAATGAGATCAAACTGAAACTTCAGACTGTAGCTTCAACAGTGCAGGATTTATGATGTGAAGAACATAACATCGCCAAACTGAAACTTCAAGAAAAGGTAGAATCACATCTGTTATGAGATCTCTTGGAGATTGCGCTGGACAACAATGTGTTCACTTATGATGATAGTTACTATTGGCAGAGATGGGTGGGATTGCCATGGGCACCCCCTGTGCCAATAGTTATGCAAATTTGGTTCTGGCTAAGTGGGAGAGAGGATGGTCAGAAGATGTTAACAATGTTTGGAATGATCAGATAATCCTTTACAATTGGTTTGTGGATGATACTTTTATTGTATGAAAGGGCAATGAAGAAGAGCTATGGTCCTTTGTTGATTTTCTATAACAGACAACCACTTTTCTGAAATTCGATGTAAAAACATCCAGAGAACTGATTGAACTCCTTGATGTAAGATTGTTTCTAGATCCGACTAAAGGAATAGATGCTTGTCTTTACAGGAAGTGTATGTGGTGGAATCACATGCTTCCCTTCTCTAGTATGCATCCCAGGCATATTTTCAATAATATTGTTGTAAATCAAGTTGGAAGGATTTCAAAATTGTGTACAGAAGAGAAAACTTTTCTCGAAGAAGAAGAGACTTATCAATAACTTTAGTCAACGTGGTTATGATATGAAGAAAGTGGATCTGAACAAAGTTAAGATCAATGACATACGTAAAGGAAAAGGCAGGCCTTTTTATTCCTCTAGGACTACTGAAGGTGAAAGTGTACACCAACTTCCAGTCACACAGAAAAGAACACCCACCTTAAGGGTCAACTTAACATATACGATGGATCATGATAATTTCTGCCAAGTAATTAAGAAGTACTGGCCAATCTTTACTTCAGATAAAAAGTTAAAAGGGATTGTTGGAGACACCACAAGTTTCTTATTTAAGAATAAAAGGAACCTTAGGAGGATGGAAATTTTAGCAATAATGATGAAATAATAAAAAAGTATGGCATGGCCTGTGTTCTTCAATACAATCCCTTTAGTGGAGACATTAGGAATATCATTCACCACAACTGGAATATACTGAAAGTAGACAATAGAGTTTTCAAAATAGTGGGAAAGGAGCCGTATTTTGTTTTAAGGAAGGGGAATAATATGAAGGTATTATTGGAAAGGAAGACAGACAGGAAATTAGATACATCTGAAAGAGGTGGTACCACCAAATGCGGCACATATAAACAATGTCATTATATTATGGAGGTTAAGGATACTATTTTGTCTAACTATAATAAAACCAGAATATTTTATCAGAAAGGAAATTGTAGGTCTAGTAATTTGGTTTATTTGGCCACATGTACACAATGTCCGTGTTTTTATGTAGGGAAGACCACCCGATGTTTAAGGAATAGGATCTATGACCACTTATATAGTATTAAGAAGCAAGACAACAACAATGCCTTATGGAAACATCTTAAGGACAACAAAGCATGTTCCGGTTTCAAATTTGGAATTTTAGAAGTGGTCAAAACGAACATGAGGGGTGGGGACATAAAAAAGAAAGTTAGTGACAAGGAGGTCAGGTGGCAAATCAAATTGAACGCTTCAGTATATCCTGGAATCAATGAACATGTATCAATTAAACCCATTTTAGATAATATTTAATATATAGTATAGTACTTTATAGTACAATACAACCAATGATGAGACTATATATCATTATTCTAGACATGAAATTCATATTTTAAGTAACATTTTAAAGTAATTTTTAACAAATGTAATATATATGTTATTTATATTTATATGGTATTAATATGTGCTTAATTGATTGAGTATGTATTTAACCAGTGAAAAGTTGGTAGGGATACACACAAAAATGTTTTTAGTTGTTATTTTTAATAGGATGAAGGAACTTGTATATTGCACTAGCACTTTAAAATTCAATCTAGGTAGGTCAGCTGATGATGTAAGTGTATTTAAATGGAATGTAGTACATAGAAAAGTAGTTCTGATGAAGTCTTAGCAAGATGAAAGCGCTTAACTTTTAAGCTGTTTGTGTTAATAAAGCAACTTTTTCTACTTTGGATTTGCGGTGTGCTGGTGCTTGGAGGAGGTATTCTGGAACGGGCTGTGTGGCTTGTTTGTACTGTTAATAAAAAGAACCTTGAAAGATTATTGTGTAAGAATGATGGTACATGTACCAACTATGTCTACAACAATTCACTGAGGACAAAGAAATGTGGTTTTTGCAAAGTCTGCAATGTCATTAACTGTACCAACATGTTTATACATCCTGTTACCAAGCAGATGTTTGATTTCCATGGATCAGCAAATTGCCTAAGTAGCAATGCTGTTTATATTGCTACTTCTACTTCATGTACAGCATTTTATGTTGGAAAAAGTAACATGAAGCTTAAAGAGAAAATTAGTAAACATCATTCTGACATCTGAAACCAAAAGGAAACCACTTCCTTATTTATCCACATACGTGACCATGGTAGATATAGTTTTGTTTTCATGGTTATCTCTATGTTACAATTTTCCTTAAGAGAAGGAGATTTGGTTAACCTGACTGCAAGAGAAGAAGCCAGATGGATAATGCGGTTGAGAGCAGATTGCCCTCCTGGTCTTAATGGCTGTGTTCCCTTAAAACCCTTTCTTAAGAACAGAACAGCAACAAAGTTTATTTCTTCGTGACTTGTTGCCAAACTTTTCTGCAGCATTCATAGAAATTTATATTTTTGCTTGACATGCTGTTTTGGGTTTCCAATGTGAATGGAACTGATGCTAAGGAAATAGTAAATAATGTATCTATTTTTACTGTTCCTTCTGTTATTTTCTTGTAGCATTTATAGTATTTTATGTTTCTGCCTGATATGATGACTCCGGTGTCAAATGAGAACTGATCGCAAGGAAATAGAAAGTATTTTTTAATTGTTCCTTCTGAAAGTATGACTTAATTTAGTTTTTATTATTGCTTTTACTTCTTAATAAAGGAATGCAAGAGCTCTATTAGTTACCAATAAAGAGTTTTAAGCTTAAGGAATAATGTTCACCTCAACAACATGGAGGTGTGTACAAAAAGACCTATTTGATTGGCTGAGACTCTCCATTACGTGAAGTCTGCCTTATTGGATGATGCTGACGTTTTAAACACTGAACCCTGTTGACTCATTGGATCGGAAGAAGGCTTGATTAGCTGAAAGCGCTTGTCCGTCTGTTTTTATCAGAAGGGGTCTCTTTTTTTGTTTTTTACTTATTCAAGTATTGTGAAGTTTTATTTTGAAATTTCAATTTGGTTTTTCTGCATTTGCGATGTTATGTTCTCCACATTGTGTATCCTGCACTGTTGAAGCTACAATCTGAAGTTTCAGTTTGGCAATGTTATGTTCTTCACATCGTGAATCCTGCACTGTTGAAGCTACAGTCTGAAGTTTCAGTTTAATCACATTACTTGTGGTGTAACGCTCTTCTGTTTTTACAATTGTTGCTGTTTGCTGAGCGTTCTTTAGCGGAGGTCGCTTCTCTTTTTCTAAGACAGCAGACAGAGTTAGTGTATGACACAAGATGGGGTGAACATCTTGGAAGGAAAAAGTGTAGTGGAATCTCAGTCCCATAGACGTCAGACATGGTAGTAGTGTGACTCAAGTCCTCACCTATGGGACTGTCAGCCTGCTCCTTCACTGCTCCAGAGGAGGCAGTACTTGATGCTGGTGCATGGGGCAAGACTGCCCCACCAGGATGGACAGCATGCTCTTCATCCATTGTAGGAGTGCTCCGACAGTGTGGTGCAGCAATCTACACAATATACCTGTCAATTTCTCATGGGTAACATAATCACCCCTCCACTTCCACTCCCAGAGGGAGGCCATACCTAGCCTGTGGGGCAGAACTACCCAAAGGCACAGGTAGTGCGTAGTGCAGGTGGAGCAGACGGGGCACCACTAGGTTGTGGCCCAGATGTGCTGGGCCCTGGTGCCATGGTTGGGGGAGCCGAGGTAGGTGGATCACCAGGAACTGGCCTACCTTGTTGTGCTACAGAAAATAAATATAAACATAAGGTGAAAATAAACATACCCAAAAAGTTAGTATTAATATAACAGAAGTTAATAATGATTAATCAAAAAGAAATAGAAAGTAATATGAGGAACACAACAATAAATAACATAATAAATGTATTTTAGCAGCAAAGCAATAAGAAATTATACATAAGGCCAACATAAGAGGTAGTTACAAAAATTTATATTGATACTGAATCATAATAATAAATGACATTAATAAATTAAAGAAGAGAAGTGGTGCAGGTAATATTACTACACAGACTACAACTACATATTTCTAAATATGTACAATTTAAGTTGTGTGTACAGTGACTGCAACTATTGTATAGATGATGTTGCATGTACATAGCTCTCAATCTGTTAGCATGAGACATTATGGCCCAAGCTATAACACCTGGTTGTACAGAGGCACAACTACAGGGAACATTTGTACATAGTGTCATCATACATTAGTAGCAAGGTGTTCTGATAACAGATTTGCCATTAAATTGCATTCCTCGTAATGCCATGTATCTGCTGCTAATCAAAGACAAGGCATATGGGGCACTAGTCATTACATTCCAAAAAATCATGACAGTTGAGAGGTATGTTCATGTACACTAGGTAGACTTGAAAGACTGTCATTTATTAGTTGGCTGCCATGGGATTAGAACCCACAAGCTGTGACTACAGGAAAAATATGCACTTCATTTAACAGTTGACTGGTGTCAGATTACAGCACACATGCAGTGAATACAGGAATAGTGCACACTTATTTGAAAAGATTACATATCAGAGCACAATCCTGCTTTAAACGTTATTGATAACGTTCCTTAAAATCTGCCATTTAGACACATGGATAACTGCCCAGGACTTTGATCCTTGTCTGGGTGGAATATGCAGCATTATTTTAGACAGAATGGGCAGAACACAAGCTTGAACCTTGCTCTGGCTTTTGCACTACAGTTCTTTCAGACAGTTATTTCTGCAGTCTTTATTCATTTACATTTAACAGTTGACTGGTGTCAGATTAGAATACATATGCAGTGAATACAGTAATAGTGAGCACTTTTTATTTGAAAGCATTACATATCAAAGCACCATCACCCTTTAAAATTTATTGATTAATGTTGTTTCAGGTCTGGCATGTAGACTATGGATAGTTGCGTAACACTTCTAATAAATAAACCATATACTCTGTACATTAATTGAGTGCAACCTGCAGTATATTTCAGACAATAAGTAGACCAGAGCAATGACTCTTAATCTGGGTAGACCCCAATATTAAGAGATATTTGGAAGCTATACTACACAGTGCTGCATGTTTACTTGATTTAACTTGCTTTACGATGTCAGGTAGGCAGTGACACATTACTAAACATGTTAGCTGTCCAAAATATGTCATACCTGACTATTAAGACTGGAAACTCTGCAAATAATTTATTATAAAATTACATTATGCATTAAGTTATTACTTTGATGTTTCATCCTGGCCAGGCTCTATGCATGGGACTGGACATTGCAAGCTCCGCCTCTGTAACTGTTGAAACGGAAGCAAACCATTATGCAAACCAGTTTTGCATAGATTCAGCTTATATATTTCTAAAGTACTGCTAAATATATTTACATATCGGTGGGGTCTGCCCAGCCTTAACTTCCTGGATCTAGGTGTCCAAGGTTCCCTTCTTCCTACACCTCTGGTCATTGTAGTGATGATGACACTGCTCACCAGTGCAGGGGATACAAGTAGCACTGGGAAGTTCCTTAGCCAACTGATCTCAGGCCTCACACTTATATTTTGAGCCCTGGTAATCACCCTGCAGCTGGGGTTCATAGTTTTTAACCATGAGTCCAGCAAAAACATTGGACTCCTGCAGACTCCACCTCTGCACCTAAAAGCGTGCTCCCGCTCCAACACCACAGGTCATATCAACAGCCATGTGAAGACTCCAATGAATGGTGTGAAATTCCCATCTATTGACCTTTATATAGGCTGCAATCCTGCCCTTACACATCATACTGTAACTTTCAAAAAAAAGCACTGCATTGCTTAGCATCATGCAAACTCACACAAACCATTAAAGTGGAGCTTAGCATAACGCAAACTTGCACAAACCATGTTTATGCAGAGCTTAGAAACACACACATGATGTAGATCGTTGACCATGTTTAAGAGCTGCTTAGCATCCCACAGCTTTTCTAAATATAATGATATTTTAATTTTAAATTAAACTGATGTTTCAGTCACCTGACACATTTTCATAGCAATAAATATAAAATGTATGCCTGCTCAGGATGCGAACCTGGGACCTACTGCACTGTAGGTCATGACTCAACCTATTTAGCCACTTGGATAGTAAAGGGCAGCAATATATCTTCACATATACTACTAAGATGCCTGTTAGTGTTGTGCAGCTTCGCTGAGCAGGTTTGCGCACAACTATAACAACCGACTAGATCTGGTTTCTTTGTTTAGATATTTCAGTGCATTGCTAAGCACCATGCTGCAATGCGCAAACCAGTAGAAGGAAAAAAAAATATATATATATATATATATATATATATATATATATATATAATTGATTACATCCAGTTTCTAATTTTAGATATATACCAGATGTCTTCTGTATATGTATAAATGCAGCTCGGCATTGCTAAGCATCATGCCACACCACACAAATGGGAAGAAAGCAAAAAAAAAATTTAAAACTTGCAACTGATTACATCTGGTTTCTATTTTTATATATATATATATACCAGATGTCTGCTGTATATGTATAAACACATCTTGGCATCACTATGCACCATGCCACATCGCACAAACATCACATAAAGATAAAAACATAATTTTCCTATGCTTACCACCTGTACAGAATGTTTCTGGACAGTCCACAAGTATGGGACAACCTCTACACTGTTGCTTGCATGGATTCAATATCCATGTCACTGTAATCTCCCTTGGCAGTGCACCATAATTAATATGCATGGTGCTCTGCTGAGGGGGAACCATGACCATGTAAATGAATACATTCCGTGTAGGCTCTATATAGAGCCTACACTAATTTTATTGATTCCTGGGCATTCTTTATTACTGCAATTGTTTTCATCACACTATACAGCTTAATGGCAGATGAAGGCTTCCATAAAACATTTTTTACTATATGGCATTTTCCAGACCATCCGAAATAGTAATTGGTTCTCTCTTACACCACTTTCTTGTATGTTGGTGCTGTTGAATTGCTGTTATATTACTGTTCGCTGTAATTTTTTGTGAGAATGCCCAGTATAACAATGTCTGAGATGTTTGTAAATTACAAATGGAAAGCTTGAAATCATGAAATGTCATCCAGTCTGTGCTATCATTTGTCAGTTATGTATGTTGACTGCTGTTATGTTACTATTTAGCATTTGCATAACTATACAACACTTGCTTGTCTATTACATTTTTATAGGTGATAAACTCCTTTCCTGTGGGTGCTACTGACATTTATTTGCAAAAACATATATATTTCTTTTGTCCATGACATTACATTTGTAAGATCTATATGTTCTTGTGTGCACATGCTGAGGTGGAGAATACAGCAGTGGTATTGGCTTGCTTAGATAAATTCCATGTGTATACATTTCATGTGCAATAACTGCACTCTGTGCATTTATTTCATAATGTTCCTTCTATCCTTGCTAACAATTTTTCAAACTCAGCATTTAATTATTCTTGTACATTATATTTTAACTCCCCTTTGTTACAGTGCAGCTTTTTATCCCCCTCACATCCTTTGATAATATGCCTGTTTTTGTTTATGTCCAAAACTCAGGTATTGTCATTGACATTATTAAAAACACAAAGGCGAAGCAACAGGAACAATCACAGGGAACAGACAAAACCAAGTTTTATTAGCGCTTTCAGAAATAGTATTATCTTTCCTTCTTCAGACCTGAAGAAGGAAAGATAATACTCTTTCCGAAAGCGCTAATAAAACTTGGTTTTGTCTGTTCCCTGTGATTGTTCCTGTTGCTTCGCCTTTGTGTTTTTACTAGTTTGTATCACCTTTGAGTGAAGTAATTGACATTTTATTGGATCAGTATGGCAGGATTTATATTTGAAATGTTTCCTTGACACTTCAGCACATTTGCCTGCAGCATATGAGTACACTTTAACCATATCCCCATTACTATTAATTACTTCTGCACTGCAATCAATGTTATTTGTGTACAGCTCCTCTATTTCACTTCCCCTCCTTCAGAATTCTTTCTCTGCATTTGTCCTTAGTATTTCTGGGCTACAACATATACTCGTATCTTATGTTTGTCTATAGGCAAGCCATTTTGTTTACATTCTGTACTCATGCTTGCAAGCACCTTCCATGGCCACAAACAGCATCACTGCCTACGAAAAGGTTCTTGAAAATTTATAGGTGCGATGAACAGCATGCATGTTTAATTAGAACTCCTGCTCATAGCATTAACACACTTAAATCATATATGCTTACAGTGAAGCCTACATGATTATTAATGAATTCCAGGGATTTTATACTTTGTGAATAAAATTATAAGACAGCCAGTGAACTTACAAGATGTTGATTTAGTAGAATTAGAAGGAGGGATATATTCCTATCTCAGAGACTTCCCATACTTGGGAACAAGCTACCTATCTATATCAAACAAAGCCCCTCATTAGCACTCTTCAAGAAAAATCTTGATGATTGGATGGGAGATAGGAAATTCACCCCGGGGATCACTTCTGTGTCTCTGCTTGACAGGGGCACAGGAAAATAATTTTCTTGTGTAGCAAAAGCCAGGGTATCATTTGTCTAGGCTTATATAGGCCCTAGGGCAAATAGCCTAGTACCTACCTATGAACCTATGAGAATAACAATATTCTTTAAATGGTCTTATTTCAAACATGTAAATTTTATTAGAAGAAAAACAATGTGACATCTTGGTCTGTCAATAAAGAATGTTTCACTATGAGAAGAAAAATATAATGCTGAATTGTATAAAATGCATATAAGATCAATTTTAAATATAATACTTTTGTTCATATAATAAAGATTATTTGAAAAAACTAGAGGAAGTACAGATGACATTTTACAGATTTCCATTATGAAAAATTATAATTATACTAAAAGGTGTCAGAAGTTAAAACTTTTTAAAATTTGTCATCATCATTTCAGAGAGAACCAAATTTTGATATTTAATACCTTTAGGGATGGTATGTTACAAGCCCTATTAGATGTATAAATAAATCACAATATATACAACATTAAGAGATAAGAATAGCTACAATAACTGCCTTATGAATATCTTATACAAAAAAAATCCAGTTTATGAAAGAAAGTACCATTTAACATAAGATTGAATCATTAACAACTTTTAAGAAAAGATTAGATGAATGGGTGGGAGGCTGGGAGCAAAGGTATTTTGAGGAATCAACACTCTTTGCTGGCCAGAAGGCCTAAATGCAGTTAACAGAACATATGAACTTACTTATTTTTTGTTTGCTTATGCATTGCTGTATTGCACATTTACCAAAGCTGACCCAGTACTTCATGAATAATCTCACATTATTTGTCCCTATACTGTTATCAGTATCTCATGCAGTCTAAGGCATTTGGCACCTTTTCTAACTGTACTTGTTTACTAGAGAAGGAAAGCTTCACTCTACACATTCTTGTGGACGATCCTGTCTGTTGTGTATGTGCATGGGATTAGAAACTCCCTGGGATTCATTAACAACCACATAGTGCCTGAGCTAAGCCTACACAATCTAATGAGCAGCTGCACTAATTGAAAATGTATGCTGCTCATCATGCCTGCATGTTTGCAAGTACCTTTTCATGGCTAGCAATTGTGTTCATGGCAATGGAAGGGTGTTTGCAATCACAAGCATGCAAACTAAAGAAAATAGCTTTTATATAGGCAATGCTCAGATACAAGCAAGTGCTGTACCAGATGGAAACAATACAGAACTAGGGGAAGTAAAACGGGGGAGTTGTACACATATAATAAGCATTTTTATACTGCACAATTATTTAATATGGAAGGGCAATGGATAAAGTGTACTAATATACTGCAGGAAAATGTGCTGAAATATCAAAGAAGCATCTGGCAATATTGACAATGGTAATACTGGAGTTATGCACATAAATAAAAATGGACATGCTAGCAAAAATGTGATAGGGATATAAAGCTGCAGAGAACTGAAAATGTGACCTACATGTTAATAACATGCTGAATAAAGATAACAACAAGGACTGTGGATACATTATGGGATGAAGCCATAGACTGCAGTTAATTGCATATGAAATGTATATACAGGGAATTTATGTATGCAAGCCCAAACCACTGCTGTATTCTTCACCTCAGCATGTGCACACAAGAACAAAAGGACCTTGCAGCTGTAATGTCAGATACATTAGGAATGAACATGTTTTTGCAAAGAAATGTCAATGGTACCCATAGGAAAATTACTTATAAACATGTAATTGACAAGCAAGTATTGAATAGTCATGCAAATTCTAAATGGTAGTATAATAACACTCATCATACATAATTGACAAATGACAACACAGATTGAATGACATGCCATGATTTCAACTTTTCCATTGCTGATTTGCAAAAAGTCTCTGACATTGTTATACTGGGCATGCTCACATGGATTTATGGGGACCAGTAACATAACAGAAACGCAACAGCAGTGACATACAAGAAAGCGTTGCAATAGGACTAATTACATTTTCTGATGTCCTAGCATGCCATACAGTAAAAAACATTTATGAAATCCCTCATCTGCCATTAAACTGTATAGTGTGATGAAAACAATTACAGTAATAAAGAAATGTCCATATGAAGACATGCAATACAGAGTATAATTACCTTTGGAATAGGTAATGCCTTTGAGCGATGAATCACATAATAAACATTTGCATCATGTCATTTTTGAACACATGCTAGGACAGATATCAGAGAGATGCATACCAATCATGGATGTTACAGAAATATGCATATTAGTCATGTTGTGATGAACACACTTGAAGGGCTTACAGCATTTTCCTATCACAAGGGGTATGGATGCCCTACCTTGTAGGGCAAGGCCTGAAAAGGAGGTCTTCTGAGTTTGTCATAATTATTGCTTGTGTGTAAGCCACTGTGGTCTGACAGATAGATGTTACCAGATTCAAAACCCTGCCTATTATACAATGTTATCTCCTGACCTCTATATTGACTGCACGATCCACATCAGATAGCAATGGAGGCTGTCACAAATAACTGAACTGAATATGCATGTGCACATTAAGAAAGAAGTTATGAATATAATATGAATAATCAGATTTGATCAGAATGTTGGAAAGGAGCTACACATTACTGTACCCACAAAGGTGAGCAGTGCAATGCAATGTCACTGCTTCTTTGACAAGGAAGCCATTTCCATTGTGTATTACACACCCTGTCACAAAATTGAACCACATTTTATTTGTGTTGGTATGTTATCCAAGCAAGTACTCAATGTACATACCACAAGAACAGTCACAGAATGTCATGCCACAAATAACTATTTCACTGCTCTGAAATCATAACCTGTGATAATATACAACTGCCCAACATAAAAATGGATAAGAATAACTAGAAACAATTGTGTCTGTGTAACACTAGTACATTCATATAATGCTGTCCTTTCAGGAATTAAACAGCAAGCAATGTGACTCTACTGACTAATGACATGTGGATGAACCACAAGTGCCACAGTGGAAGTCTTAACACAGCTGTGACACTCCACATATGCTAACTTATTACATCAGATGTGCATATTGTAAGCAATCTCTTTTAGAGTGCTGGTGGAGGCCTCTCCCACTGTAACTGAATACATTTTAAGTGTGATGGATGCTATTAGTGTAATACAATATAAGGCCCAACAATGCTAAAAGGCACTGAATGTGGACGTTGAGCACATGAGCATTTGACAGCAGAAAGTGAATGATATTGAACAGGATGAATGCACCACAGTAGAAGTATCACTGCAATTGTGAGATATGTCAATATGTCACGGCATTACATCATGATATTGTTGCAAGGAATATGTGCATTAAGTCAACAACATACATAATGTAATCTCAGTCCCTCATGCTTCTTACATATATTACATAAGGAAAATGTATTCACATATAATAATTACTCTGAATAAAAACATTGTTATATAAGAACTTAGCACAGCTCTTTGTAATAGGACCAACATCTATAAATCTGCACAGAAGATGTTTTTAACAGCAGTGTTAGTGACTTGTATGGTCACAATAATACTCCCACAATGTAGTTTAAGTGGTAATGGCTAGATATGAATTAACTACACAAGACCACAAGCTAAATGTTAGTGCCTAAGTCACAAGCTTCACATGACATGTTTAGGTACAACTGGGACAGAGCACATTTCAATGGATGACACCACCACTGTTTATTAGCTGGATGGTGATGTTAAAAAGTGGTTTAAGTGCACAATAATACTATACAGCTACACATCATATATATAAATATATATATATATATATATATATATATATATAGAGAGAGAGAGAGAGAGAGAAAGAGACATCTGCTTTTTTGAAGAGTGCTATACACAGTATAATGGTGAAAGACACAGTCACAGCTGGCCTCAAACATCCTACATATGTAGTTACACAATGTACAAAGCACCTATATCAAAGTCACCCATTACAGGAGAATTCACACTCCAGCTGTGATAAACTGCAGTTATGGCATCAGTACATGATTATTTTATGGCCAAAATGTAATTTTCCCTTGAGATGCTAAAATTTGCCATTCTAACAGTGGGCAACTGTAACTCCCTCTCATAGGTATAAGTGTACATAAAGGTGGCTGTGAGTTGGCCAACAGTATATGACAGTAATCACTAACACACTATTTAAGCAGAGATGGAGTCAAACCACCTATTTCTCCACTCACAACATGTATGCAACGCATCAGCAGCAGCCAATGCCACAGAAAAATATTGGTTACAAGTGAGGCATATATCATGTATGAAGGGAAGACATCAGCAGTGTATTGCCTAGGAGATGTGTCAGGTAGAATGACTTATACAACCAACTGCGGTTGCAAAAGTTGCCACTGCAAATGCACATAAACTAATCCTGAATTCATTTTGTAGTCATGCAGACACTTCCAGAAATTTAAGACTGCTGTATTCAAACCTCATATATATCTATATATACATTCCAGAGAATAGTGTAAGAAATGCAAGCACCACAGAAGAAGTCTGACATTTAAAGTGTGACAGTTCACTTTAGCAAGAATGACCATCAGTATGTTGTACCAAGGGTGTAGCCAAAGAGTATAATTTTGTAATTGTGTGCTCTTTTTGCTGCCCTACAAACCACCTACATTTGAAAAATGAAAATATCCTCCAAATTAACAAACGTTTGCATCACTTTCTATCTAAACACATGGATTAGGCATTGTTTCAGTCTATAAGAATCCTATTGGAAGAACTCATTTAGACAGTTGCGGGCATACAATTGCCTAAAAAAGACATGGTTTCTTTAATTAATGTATAGAAATTTATACAAAAGGTATGCCTAGTTACAGTACAAGAATATAGTAGCAGCATGGATAAAGGCAGCTTCTTCACAAAAACAGTAATTCCAAAAATAAGAGAGACTGACCAACACAGTCGAATGGAGCTCTGGGCAGCAGCACAGACTCTACATGGTGCCCTATAGGGGGAAGAGTTATACAGACCAACCACTTTGGGCATCTACTGTGCTGTGCAGTATCTTAAAGATAAGAGAACACGGATCACAGACTGCATGCCATGGCAGGGCTAGCCACTCGATGATGTAAAAATATGTCTCTAGTCAACATGGCCAAATCACCTAATGTCACCAAAATGGGCATGGGTAGTTACTGGTGATAAGTGGGTTGAGGACCTGGCCTATTCTGACCTACTCCAGGGACCCTTGCTAATGGTGGGAGGGGTATATGTGCCCCTATTGGCCAGTGTGTGACTGCCATAAAGCCCAGCAGCCCTGGGACAATAAGCTACTGGCCAGCCGGTGTCTAGTTGCCCAGCCTGGGTTACTTGGAATAGTTCTGTTGAGCGAAAGATGGGTGTAAAACCAACCAGCCTGCCAAACATGAATTGAGAATTGCTACGCTTAATGTAGGTTCACTAACAGGACACAGTTTGGAAGTGGATGACATGATGATACGGAGGAGGCTGGACATCCTATGTATGCAAGAGATGAGATGGAACAGCTGTGCAGCAAATCCACTTGGCTTGGGATCCAGAGTCTACTACTCAGGAGAGGGACAAGCTAGAAATGGTTTAGGAATTGTGGTGAGAGAGCGAGAGGCTTCAGAAGGCAGTGAGGGATATCATCAGAATTAATGACTGACTCATGGCAGTCAGACTCCAGTGTAATGATAGGGCACTAATCATAATCTCAGCCTAGGACCCACATTGTTGTGATAGTGAGGAAAAGAGTGCATTCAGACAGCAGTTGCAGGACCTACTAGATAAAGCAGGACAACACTAATTGGTGTTGATAATGGGTGACTTGAATGTACATATCAGGACAGACAGAACAGGATATGAGGACAGCCTGGGTCCACATGGGTGGGGCAATAGGAATTAAGAAAATGAAGCCATTCTAGATTCTGTCTGGCAAATGGCTTGATAGTAGCCAACACATGGTTCAGAAAGAGAGACAGTCACAAGATCACATACATTAGCCAGCATGCAACTCCGGTAGACTTCCTCCTAGTAAGGAAAAGGCACTGGGATAGAATCCATGATTGCAAAGTCATCCCCAATGAAGCAGTCAGCCCACAGAATAAACCACTAGTTGCCACAATCAGCTGTAAGCAGTGGTCAGTAAAAGCTCTAAGGTCAACAGAGACCAGGCTGAAGACCTGGAAGTTGACTGGAGAGAAAGTACAACAAAAGGAATTACTCAGGGCTCTAGCACCCCAAGAAGAGGTGGAAGGAGGTGGGGTTGAACAAGAATGACGGTGCCTAAAATAGCATATGTTAGAACTATAGAAAATATATGTGGCTGAGCCAGGTATGGAAATAAGGTACATAAAGAAAGCTGGTGGTGGAATGCAGAAGTCCAGGAAGTCATCAAACGAAAGAAGGAGTGCAGGAAGAAGTGGGAGATAGAAAAGACTTACCAGGCTAGGAAGAACTACTGGTTGGCTAACAAAGAAGCTAAGAAAGAAGTTGCAATAGCAAAGAATAGGGCATCTGAGGTACTCTACCAACTTCTTGAAAGTGACTCAGTAAATGGTACAAAGAAACTATATCAGGTTGCAAGGCAAAGACAGAAAGATAAAGAAGATAGGCAGACACCCTTCATTAGGGATGCCAGAAACAACCTGCTCACCAGTCCACAGGACATCAAGGGCAGATGAAGGAGTATTTCCAACAGCATCTGAATGAAGAAAACCCCACAGAAGTTATGCTGCCCCAGAAACAGGCTACAATGAGAGAAGAAGAGGAGCCCACCCTAGAATAAGTAAGAACAGCACTAAGGAAAATTAAGTCAGGGAAAGCAGCAGGCTCAGATGAGGTCACAGCAGATATGATAAAGATGCTGGGTTAGATAAGGGAGAAATGGCTCCTGATGGTACTATTAGCAGTGTGTATAGAAAGACATATCACTGATGACTGGAGAATAAGCATACTTGTGCCAGTGTACAAGAACAAGGAGGACATCCACAACTGTGGGCAGTACAGAGGCATCAAAATCCTATTCCACTGCATGAAAGTTCTGGAGAGGGTGACGGATAAACGGATATGCAGAGTATTAGAATGTAAGATGGGAGATGAGCAGTTCGGATTCAGATCAGGATGCAGCACAACTGACCCGATGTTTGCAGTGAGACAGATACTTGAGAAGAAGCAAGAGATGAGGAGACAGTTCAACTGGGCATTCCCAGACTTGGAGAAAACATATGGCAAGATCCCAAGAAAGCTGATCTGGGCAGTACTGCGGTGGTTTGAAGTCCCAGAAACATTGGTAGAATTAGTGCAGCCTATGTACAAGAACCCAGTGACTTATGTACATTCTGAAATTCTGTTTACTTTACTTTTCCATTTATAACATAGCTGCCTCTTAAGTGTTTTTTTATTCTTAAAACAAAATTTTGGTTGATCACCAACAGGACCTCTAATTTTGTCATCAGCCAGTAAAAATAGGCAAATATTTCTTAATAATATTGCAGACCAATGTTGTATCAATGGAAAAAGTAAGCAGTACTCGAGTAACATTATTGGTTGGTATAGACACACCTTCAAATTCATCATATAATCCATTCTCAATATTAAAATATAGCTTTGCCTTGCCCTCTCTTTCTTGATTAACCTCTCTGATAAAAGATCTAACATCATTGGGTAAATACCCTCTACAAGCAAAGTCATTGGTTAAAGTCTGAAACCCTTCTTGCAAGTAATGCTCATCATTATTAAGGCTAGACATCCATGTGCATCATCCTTTTATTACATTTCTATACACATAATTAGGATGCATGCTTGTACGATGCAGTAAATTATTCTTTTTACAGGGCTTTGCATAGACACTAGTTCTAATCAGTCATTCAGAAGTCTTATTCAATGCAACAAAAAAAAAAAAAACAATTGTTAAAGAATAGTTAGCACTAAACTTCAAAAATTGAATTGTACCCTTATTACATAGTTGAAACTCTTTTAAAGCAGAGAGAGATCCCTCCCATAACAAAAACACATCATCAACAAAACGTTTGTAGAATATAATAAACTTTGCAAATCAATTGTTTTCCAAAATCATAGTAGTTTCCTAATGCGCTAGTACAGTGTTTGCATAGCTATCACCACAAACTGTATCCATTTCTACTCCAAGTTTCTGTAAATAGAAGCTCTCCTCAAATAAGAAAACATTTTTCTCTAGTAGTGACTAAAGCAGCAAACACAACAAGCAAATTAAATTGTTAGAATAATCACTGTTTTTCTATTAAAACATCCTGACAAATTCAATGCCAGTGTAATTTGGAATCACTGTAAACAGTGAACAAACATCAAGGGTAACAAAATAGCACCCAGCTATACCGCTACAATTCCATACACATTCGGACAGTGTCTGCAAGAACTGTTTAGCATCTTTCAAAACATTTTTTCTATTAAGAGTGAGCTTCTTTTCAATGAAAATAGATAGAGGTACTGTGACCCAATTTTGACCAGAAATGATTGGTCTAAATGTAGTTATATCAGGGTTCTTATGTATTTTGGGAAGGCCATAAATCAATGTAATAAGTGGCTGTTCAACCAGGAAGAACTTGCTCATGTCATGAGTAATCATGTTACTCATTAAAAAATCATAAAGCATCAACTGCACTCATTTAATCAGTTTCTCTATCTCAAACTTCTCTATTTCATATAAGTGGATGTATCAGAAAGCATCAAATATACACTATCCAAATAAAAACCCATGATCACAACAGCTGCACCTTTTTCCACAGATCTAATCTAAATGGACTGCATCTGCCCTAACTCATTCAATGCTGTATTCTCACAAGGAGACAAATTAAAAAAAAATGTTCTTATGCATAGTAGTGAGAGATTTCATGATATGAGTTTCACAATTTTTTAAAAAGCATCTAACAAAGGATGCAATGTAGGACTAAAAATACTTGGTTTCTTAAAACTAAATGATTGTACCTGTTTTGGAGATAAACATTTTAACACCGCATTCCTTGCAAAAAAAACTTTAAATTAAAAAAAAACATCACAAGCATCTGACTGGGTGGCTGGTATGAAGGGAAAACCCCTTTCAAGTACAGAAATTTTATTTTGTGTTAACTGAACAGAAGAAATGTTATGCATCAGAGATTTCTGATGCACTAAAACCTCAATACATTGTCCATTAATCATAATCAATTGATGTTCAATTTCCAACATTTTCTCCCTCTGTTCACAGAATGATTTGCTCTGAAATTGCCTTCATTCCATAATGGTATAGACAGATTGGGAAAAAAATGAATGGGGTGAGGAGATGGCTGCAGCAAAAGTTTTCCTGCGAACAACAGGTATGTTGCTTGCTATCTCTTGTTCTTTTTTCAAAGCCCCTGTATCCAAAGAACCAGAGGTAGAACTCATGCAATTAGATGAAGCATTTCTCAACAAATCTGAAGAACTTTCACTACAATCTTTGACTTCTGTAGATTCTTCCTTCCCATTCTTTGAGTCATGGACTGTTTTCGGCAAGGAAAGAAATGTGACTAGTTTTTAACATCCAAGAAATCTTACTCGATTTTCTTACATTTCTGAGTCTGTAATCTGAGTTTATAAACTGAAACATTGCTATACATATCTTCTAGGACCAAGTGGTGTACCTCTAAAGTAAACTTGCCTCTTATCATCTGCTGCAAAGAATTTATTTCACCCAAAAGTAGCTCTACAGTAGATTTGAAAAAATCAATTAGAAATTGCATATAGGAGAAACCAAGTTCCAAGGTTCAACAGCTGCCAATATTTCAAAAGTTCAGGAGACGTATTGCCATAGGTAGGTAACTTAAGTACATGCAGCTCCTTAGGTATAGCTTTGAAGTGCAAACAAGCTTCAAGGTGTAGCATCTGCCATTGGAATCATTTAAATTTATACAGTTTATTTTCTAATTCCTTCAAGAGTTTCTAAAAGATTCAATATTCAAAACATCATTTTTCAAAACATTTTAGTATCAGTAGCAAGATTCAAGCTCAACAGGGGGTTACCTTCAACCTGGAACATTCAACAAAGCCAGTCTCAGACACAACTATTGCCAGTAGACCCAGGTACATAATCCAATTCATAATCAACCCCTTTAGCCATGTTCTACGTTTTCACCAAAAGCAGCAAACAGCACAGGAACACAGTAGCAGTGTGGATAAAGGTAAGTCTGTGACAAAAACAGTAATCCCAAAAATAAGACAGACCAGCCAACACAGCTAAAATACTAAAACTTTAATATAAGGTAGGAGTTTTCATACCTAAAGAGATTCTTTATCAGACCAGAGTACAAAATGCAGAACTACATATTTATAATACAATCAATGAAAACAATCATGTGATTTCAGTGTCAGTTTTAAAGGCACAACATCATTCAAACCCGAGTGCTTGTCATTTTGTAACTTGATTATCCATTTCACTTCAACACATTCAGTATTAATAACAAAATCACCTCACCCCAGATCTTTATACAAAAGTTGTAAAACCATAAAGTTAAATACATGAGTATTCCCACATAAATCAAAGTGTTTTGCAAGGGCACTGGTAGCCTTTGTGTATATGATTGAAATGCTCAAGAATGTGTTCTTTTAATGACCTGTTCATTTTCCCTATATAAAAACATGAACAGGCAATGCAGAATGCTAAATACATTAAGTTAGTGTTCCTACAATCAGCATACAACTTAGGGATATATTTTACACCAGTATCAGGATGAAAGACGTGCTATTGATCACTGCAGAGTCAATAGAGCAGAATGCCAGACTGCGTGCAAATGATAAATGGAACACACATTTTTTTTTTAAAAATGGTGATCCAAAACATTAAATGCAGATTGTAGAAGTTTAAGCAACTTTTTTATCTTGCACCAAGAACCTGTATGGATTTGAACACTCAAACAAGGGTAGTAAAAACAATAATTTCAGAGTATTTTCAACAGTTGCCACAGACAAAGGCAGATATTAGCAATGAGAATATGTATTTAGATGTACTGATAATGCAACATTGTATCAAGTCACATTGAAAGTGCAACAGAAACAAGTTATGAAAGTTGTCTTTGACAGTGTCTGGATGATTGTAATAATGCAACAATTAGGATATCTATGTATTCACACAATATTAAACAAGGAGTGCTAACACTGCAGGTATAGTCCTCACTTTCTTTATAGTGCCTGATTTCCTTATCTATGCATTTTTAAGAACAATTATTTGTTTTATTGCAGGTATTATTTGTACCAATGCTTGAAGAATTCCCTTGAATATTAACCCCATTTCTTACTTAGGGGCAATAACTAGGGTAATTAAAGCAAACATTTGAATCAGCTAATGTACTTTTAGACTTTTGTTAAGTCTTTTCTCCCTGACACACCTTCAGTAGGTGTAGATCAACAAGATGAGACTGCGAAACCCTGATTGTTCCTACAATCAGAGTAAACATAGACGCCTGCAAGCCATTACCAAGGAACATCTCTCAGTGTTCATCCTTGCTTTGCTAGGGCATGTGCATGTAATTCTGTAATTCTGTCAGTCCTTACACTATGTTTACATTCCTTACACTTAGTGCAGATTGTAGTATTCAGGAATGCTAATGATTTCACACCGCATTTGCATCCTTACAGTGCTCACAGGGCTCACTCTGCACGGTATGAAGGTAATGGTGTAGGCAGTGCCTTGTACCATACTGGGGAGCCTGTTTTGATCCAGGGAGCTTGATACTTGTAAATGAAAACAACTTTTGAAGAATTATCTACTTTCTAAACAGCAGTATTGTCAAGGTAGGCTGATATTTTTATATAATGTTTTTAGTGTAAGATTAAAAGGTGAATTGTACTGGCCACTCAATAGCATGTTTTTTTTATCTTAATGTTTTTTTCTTTATCCTTTCCTTTTGCCATAGCCATGTTTGATTTACAAAAGTATGCCACAGAATGCTACATTACCTATATATTTGTTTAGATTGTATTTAATTGTATTTAATTGTTGTTTGCATAGTTACTGCAGATGAGCGTACTATAACTTTCTAGGAAAGTATGGCACTTTTACCTGTGTTAGCTGAAAAAAATGTGTTATGTTTATGGATTTCTACCTGACTGCCCTCCACAGCAGTGGCGATGGCACTTATAATAGTGTTCTGATATTTCTAATGCTACATTTTGAAATGTTATCGTTAATGCTGTGATGTATTACACAGTTAAATCTGTGTTATCTGCATTACAGAACTGTTATACATTCTTGCTAATATTTGATTTAAAAATATTTTTGGGGGGTCTGTCCAAACTTGTGTCTACTCATATGGTGCATTAACTTTTACAATTTTGTGTGCATGATGGTTGCATGTGTTCATTTCTAGATGAGGTCACAGGCATTCTGTCTGTATATTATATATGGAATGAAGTGTGTCTGTTTTCTGTTTCATCTCATACAGGGATGGGGCACACAAGAAGAAATATGTAGCTTGCAAAACACCATACAATAATTAAAAAAAAATAATGCAGAAAATGAGGCCATTATCCAGGCCTCACATCACTGTAGAGCTTTCCTGTTAAGGAGAGATAGAAGTGACCAACCTTCCTGAGACAGTATATGGCAGTTGGTGGTAGATGACATTAATGCTGTCAGAGGTCATAGGAGAACTTAGTCCCAGATCCAGCAGGGCAAGTATTACAATAACCTCTGTCCACCATGGGACAGCTGGACTTACCCATGTACAGGTGGCTATGGGGGGTAGACCTGCTATCAAACCACCACTAATTGAAACAGAAGAGCTCTTGTCTACTGTCAGAGATCAAGATAGCTCTGCAGATGGTTCCAACAGAGCATACCTCCCAACTGTACAGAATTACTCAGTTTTTACTAAGTTTCAGGGTCCAAATAATAGGGTGCCACAATTCCTGAGTAGCACCCCTTACTTTCTGAATTTCCCAGCTTTTTATTTTAGTTTTTTTCAATGTTTTGAGCTAATCAGCTCCTTGAAACAGCCTACCAGCCTGTTGGAATTGAGCTCAAGGGCTCACATGCGTGGATTTCCAGCTGCTCCAGCCAAGCAGGCAATTTACATGGTGGTTCTGCATTTGGAATGGAAACATTAAGGATGTTCTGGGATAATGGTGGTTTAGAATGGAGGTATTTATTGCACTGACATTGCGAACAGAAATGTATTTGTAAGTATTACATGGAATGGAGGTATTTATTGCACTGACTGTGTGTCTGTTCTGGGATAATGAAGGTATTTTTTTATTGCAGTGTGTGTGTGTGTGTGTGTGTGTGTGTGTGTGTGTGTGTGTGTGTGTGTGTATTGCATAGAATGGAGGTATTTATTGCACTGACTGTGTCCATTCTGGGATAATGGTGGCATTTATTTACTGCTAAAAGAAACATATTTACGAGTAATATGGAGGGATTTATTGCACTGACTCTGTGTCCGTTCTGGGATAATGGAGGTAGGTGTGTGTGTGTGTGTGTGTGTGTGTGTGTGTGTGTGTGTGTGTGTGTGTGTGTGTGTGTGTGTGTGTGTGTGTGTGTGTGTGTGTGTGTGTGTGTGTGTGTGTGTGTGTGTGTGTGTGTGTGTATGTGAGTGAGACAGTGAGAATGTGTGTAGCTCTGTGCAGTACTTTTCAGATCAGTGTGCTCTAGAAGAGGTGGAAACAAGTACAATTTCAAAACAGTCTAAAGAGCAAAAAGATTAGAGTCACCATTTGTAAATGCAACTAACCTTTTTTGTGTGGAAGTTCCATAACTTATGAATGAGAAAGCCACGTCATGCACTCACATTTTGAAAGATTGGCTGTCTTCCAAGTGAGAAAAACCTGCATATTATGATTACAACTTAGATTGCTTTGTAGTTTTTGATACATTTTCAGTTCACTAACTGCAGCATTTGAACACACTCTATCCAGAATCCAGATATGAAATCTCAGTTTGAGTTCAACAGGTGGCCTCTGTGCTGCAGTGTACAGTCATAATATCATTAGAACCTTTTGCGTATTCATTTAACATGTCACAACAATAACAGCTTGTTTCCGGTTATACCCTCTAGGGATGACTGAAGAAGATATTGTGTGCTGTAATAGAAAGCAAGCAAAAATGCTATATCCTGGAAGTGTGCAAGTTCTCACATTTGCACTGCTTGTGTGTCTTCTCTAAATTTTAATTATAGCTGCCACTGCCCATGTTGGTTTCTGATACATTCAATTTTTTTAACATCTTTGTAATTTATAGGGTTATAGGTTTCAGTGTGAATGCTGTTACATATACAAAATATGTCATGTCCATTTAAACCATGTGAAAAAATAAACCCATTTAGTTCACTCTTGAAATGAAGCATCTATGTCGCACTGGATAATGAATATTTACCAAAAAATAAATGAAATACAACAGATACAGTTCAGGAGTCATACAATAAATGTGATTAACTACAAGCAATAAAAAGACAGCAAAACCAGGTTATACCTCATACCATGCTTTTCGGGCCCAAAACTTGGACCGACCCACAAAAGGAGGGGGGAGTAAAAATATTCATCAAAGATACCCACACCTCCAGGTTGGTGGCACAGCACGAAGCATCAGAGACTATCCATGTGCAACTAACAGTGGGTAAAACTGCCTTCCAGTTTATAGCCTGCTACAGACCACCCTCCCTAACCCAGGAACCCCACTCGGCCTTCCTGAGAACACTGGAATATAAGAAGGTCTCTCCAAACACCATTATATTGGGCGACTTCAACTACCCAAACATAGACTGGGAGCATTACTCTAGCTCCAACACCCTAGCCCAAAGGTTCCTAGAATTTATAAACTCAAATGCTATGGAACAACTTGTTACCACTCCCACAAGAGGGGAAAACATATTGGACCTGATCATCACCAACATGGGGACTCTATGCTTCAGACCAGAAGTGTATCCCTCACTGGTAAGATCAGACCATAAACTAATCTCACTGGATATTCACATCCCGACCCCACCCCCTGCCCAGAAAACCACAGTGAAAAACTTCTCTAAAGCAAATTTCACACTCCTCAAAACCGAGGTGGAATCCTTCAAAGCTCCCGGGCCTGTGGAAACTATGGCCCAGATCGCAGAATCCTTTATAAATGCATTCTATGAACACCTTCAGGAATGCATGGATCATGAGATCCCAAATAAAACCAAGACCCAATCCTCCAAAGGCAGACGTCCTGTCTGGTGGACCCCAGCCATAAACAAACTATACAGTAGAAGGAGGAAGCTACTAAATTATAGAGAAAAATTCCAAAAAGGGAAGGCATCTCTGATCAGTATTAGCAAAAAACTATGGGCACTCATAAAATCATCTAATGCCAGCTTCGAGAGAAAAATTGCACAGGACACTAAGGATAATCACAAAGCTTTCTTTAGTTATGTTAGGAACCTGGGTGGGAATTACCAGATATGCTCAGAATTAGTCCAAAATGACAAAAAATACACCGAACGCACAGATATTGCCAACATCCTAGCTGACAGGTTCAGTGCAAACTTCTCCCCCCCTCCCCACCAAAAGGGCAAATATCTATCCCAGCAGAGTGCTGCCCCCCTGACATCTCAGATGCTCAGTTAAGAGCCGCCCTCTCCAAAGCAAAAAACACAGCATCAATGGGACCAGACGGTGTCCCAGGCTGCATCCTACATGAACTCCAAGAAGAGCTAAACCCAAACATAAAACTACTGTTCAATCTCAGCCTTACTACAGGATATGTACCCAAAAAGTGGTGTACAGCAACTGTGGTCCCTCTCCACAAAGGTGGTTCCTCAATGGATCCTGGAAACTATCGCCCCATAAGTTTGACTAGCTTGGTCTGCAAAGCTATGGAAAGGATCATCATGGACCTCATAAATAAAAATATTGGGGACCTACAGACACTGGATCCTACCCAGTTTGGCTTTGTTAGGGGCAGATCCTGCCTCTTAAACCTGGTTGATTTCTTTGAAACAGTCACCAAGGCCATTGACGAGGGGAAGGTGGGAAGGTGGTCCACACAGACTACCTGGACCTCGCAAAAGCCTTCGATACAATACCCCACTCGGGTATTATAGATAAGCTTACCAGCTTAAATATAAACCCCTATGTCACTAGATGGGTTGCAAACTGGCTCAAGGACAGAACTCACATAGTTAGAATTGCTGGAGCCATGTCAGACTCCAAACCAGTTACAAGTGGCATCCCACAAGGCTCAGTCCTGGGACCTCTCTTGTTCGGTATATATTTCTCGGAGGTACAGGCCAACACGGAAGGACTGTGGTTGACCAAGTTTGCAGATGACTGCAAACTGGGTGCCATAATTGACTCTCCAGCCAACACAAGCATCCTCCAAAATCGCCTCATAGAAACAGACAACTGGTGCCAGAGCCATGGCCTCAAGCTAAATGCCAAAAAGTGTATAGTCATCCCCTTTGGCAAAAACAAAGTGCCCACAAATTACCACATAGGTGGTAATCCATTAAGTACCGAAGAAGTAATTAGGAACCTGGGGACCCAAGTTGATAGCAATCTCTCATTTGACAACCATGTGGCCAAAGTGGTTAGAAAAACATTTTATATAGCCCACCTAATCATGAAGGGATTCACATCTAGATCAGGGGAGGTCATCGTGCCTCTTTACTCATCCCTCATCAGGCCCATAATTGAGTACAATGCCCCTTTCGGGATGTACCTTACCAGACACCTGCAGTAACTGGAAAGACCCCAAAAGTACCTCACCAAGAGGATCAAAGGGCTCAAACAGATGCCATATGCTGCCTGGTTAAAGAAACTCTAGCTCTACTCAGTGGCCTACCTCCTGTTCAGAGGCGATCTGTGCCTGACGTATAAAGCCATGTCCAACCCGGAATTAATGGACTTGCTGCACCTCAAAAAATCCAAATCCCATCGAGCTACACGCTCGAGAGACTTGAACCTCAGCACTGAAATAATTAGGACATGCTGGAGGGACAGATTCATAACCCAGAGGCTCCCTTCACTCTGGAATAAAAATCCCAGTCCAGGTTAGGCAGAGTCCCTCATTGACTCTCTTCAAGAGGAATCTTGATGAGTGGATGGGAGATCGTAGGTTTACCCCGGGTATCACTTCTGTGTCACTGTTAGACACAGGCACAGTATACTAACCTCAAAAAATGGCATAGCAAAATTAATTTAAAATGGGTGGCGAAAGCCAAACACATTCTGGCTAGGCTTATAAATGCCCCAGGGCAGATAGCCTAGTATGAACCTATGAACCTATGAACCTAAAATAAATTATGACACTTGGTCACAGTCTGCATATAGAATATTCAGATGTGAAATTTTAGAATTAAATACAAAGTAAACTTCAAAAATTTATGAAGAATTAGTCAGTCCCGGGGTCAGAACTACAGACTACTAGAGCATAACTGAAGTGTCTATAAAAGTGAAACCTGAGAAGTGTAATAGTAGAAGATAAAGTCATACAAGTCAGCATTATGATAGCTTCTCTAATAGCAGTCCTATGCCTTCAATTTGCATCCAGCTCCAAAGAGAACAGGATAAAATCCTTTGACATATAGAATTCACAAGACACATACCATGTTGTGAGGAAGATCTCCTTTTGTTTTGTTTCTTTATTTCTGAAAGTTTGAACAAACTTAGACTGAATGTGCTGCTGAATTTCAGTATTTCAAGCAATTCGCAAATGCTGGATTAAGAATATGCAAATACACATGTGTATCCAGCACTCTTGTTCTGTTGTCAATAACTAAATAAATAAATACATAAAAAATAAAACAATAAAAAACACAACCTGACAACAGTGTATTCATAATATCACCATACAATTTATGGATATGGAGCATCTCTAGTAGAGCAGAGTCTGAGATTGCCTTGTAAGTGAGACACAGGTTACCTCTGAGCAATCTGTATGATACAGAGTGGAGTGATAGTGATTTCAACCTGTCCACATAGGACAGGTGTTGGAGGCCATGGATTCTTTTTGTGAGGTATTTCTGTCACCTTTCCAGTTGGTGCAGGTGTTTGGAGAGGTACATACCAAAAACGGGTGTTGTACTCAATTATTGGCCTAATGCGGGAGGGGTACAGAGAGGTAATAACCACCTTTTTTTCTGAATGCAATCCCTTTACTTATGAGATGTACCAAGTAAAAGGCTTTTCTGACAACAGCCACTATGTGATGGTAAGATGTGAGATTGTTGTCAACTTGTGTACCCAGGTCTCTCACCACAGGTTGTGTGCTTAGGGGGTTGCCACTAATGTGGTAATCAGTTGGGGTCGTGATTTTGTCGAATAGTGTGATAATACATTTTTTTTGCATTTAACTTAAGGCCATGACTTTGGCACCAGTCATTTGCTGCTGTGAGACCCTCTTGAAGTATGTTAACATTATTTGGGGATTCAATGATAGAACCCCACTTACAGTCATCTGCAAACGTGGTCAGCCACAGGACTTTTGTCTTTGCCTGGACCTCTAAGAAGTAGATGCCAAACAACAGGGGTCCCTGGACAGATCCCTGGGAGACACCACTAGTGACAGGGTCACTGTTCTAGTCTGATCATTGTCTGAAATATGCTGTAGGTTACACTCAGTATATGAACAGGGTATATGGGTAAGATAACAGACCACTACACAGCTATCCATGTGTGTAAATGCCAAATGTCATGCAACATTAATCAATAAAGATTAAAAGAAGATGGTGCTTTGATAATTAATTTATGTCATAAAGTGTTTAGTATTCCTGTACTCACTGTTTTTGTTTTTTAATCCAACACTAGTCAACTGCTACAACTTAAGGTAGTAAGAATGTATGCACATATGTCAGAAATAAAGGCAGTGCGATATCCAGATTAAGGTACAAACATGTTCTGCTCATATAAAGTGCACACAGTAAATTAACAGGGTATATGGGTTGATTTCATGCAACATTAATCAATAAAAGTTAAAAGGAGATGGTCCTTTTGATAATTAATTTATGTCAAATAAAGTGTTCAGTATTCCTGTACTCACTGCTTGTGTGTTCTAATCCAACACCAATCAACTGCTAAAACTTAAGGTGTTATATAATGTATGTACATATGTTAGAAATAAATGCAATTTAATACTCATATTAAAGTTCAAACTTGTGTTCTGCTCATATAAAATGCACAAAGTAAATGAACAGGTGTATATGGGTAACGTAACAGAACACCTAGACAGATATACATGTGTGTAAATGTCAGATTTCATGCAAGAGTAAGCATTAAGGGTTGAAAGGAGATGGGGCTTTGCTAATTACTTGAACAGTGTTCAGTCTTCCTGTAATCATTGCTTGTTGGTTTGAATCTAACACCAGACACAGCTAAGCATGTGTGTAAAATCAGGATTTGTGACAGTAGGAATCAATAAAAGTTCTGAAGGAGATGGTTGTGTGCAAAATTATTTTTAAAATGAAATGGTCACTCTTCTTGTACTCACTGCTTGTGGGTTCTGCTCCCATGGCAGCCAACTTTGAAATGTCTAGCTATCTGTTGTAGATAGTGTGCACGAACATACCTCTCAACTGCCACGATTTTTGCAGAATGTAATGCCTCAAGCACCATATGTGTGGCCCTTTGATTTGCAGACATATGACAATACTGGGAATGTGATTTCATGGCAAATCCATTATCACAACACCTTGGTACTAATGTATGAGTACAATAGGTAAAAAGTTCCTTGTTGATGTGCCATTGTACCACCATTCTGTATGGCTTGGCCCATAATGTACAATGCTAACCAGCTGACATCTATGTACATGCAACAACATATATACAGTAAAAGCAGACACTGTTCTCACAAATGAAATCTAACATATCTAGAAGTATTTATTAGTAGTCTGTGTAGTTATATTATCTATGAAGTTAATAATGTTCTTTTTTCTCTCACCCCACACCTTCTCTTCTTTTATTTAGTAATTATATGTATTATCATTTAATATTATCATATTATTTGTAATTATCTCTTATGTTGGCCTTATGTATAATTTAATATTGTTTCGCTGTTAAAAAAATTTCATTTACATAACTTATTGTTTGTGTTCCTCATTATATTATTTTTAATTTCTTTCCATTACTCATTATTGCTTTTTCTCATGTTATTACTTCAATAGTTTTGGTTATGTTTATTTTTACTTATATGTATATTTAATTTACCACAGTGCAACAAGGTAGGTCAGTTCCTGGTGATCCACCTACCTTGGCTCCCCTGGCCGAGGCACTGGAACCAAGCACATCCGGGCCGCAGCTTGGTGGCTCCCTCTCTGCTGTCCCTGCACTACCTGCTGTATCTGGTAGTTCTGCCTCACAAGCCGGGGGTGGTCTCCCCTCTGGGAGTGGAATTAGAGGCGGTGATTTTGTCACCTGTGATGAACTTTCAGGCATGGTGCATGAGGTGCTGCACTGAACTCATGGTGCACTCCTACGCCAGATGGAGAGAATGCTGTCCATCCAGCCTCACCCTGGGTGCTGGTGTCAACCACTGCCTCCAAAGAAGCAGTGAAGGAGCAGTGCTGACAATCCCATGAGTGACAACTTCAGTCACACTGCTACTGTCTCTGATGTCCATGGGACTGGCATTCCACAACACCCTCTTCAACCAGGTGTTCACCCCTTTCTTGTGTCACACACCAACCCTATCTGCTGTCTTTTCTGTCTTATCTGTACGCAAAAGCTTCCTCACCTTCACAACTTAACTCCTCCACACATACCTATGTCCCTTCCCCAGCATTCCACTCTCAGCTTAAAAAAAATGGGCACTTGTTCCACAAAAAAAATATCATCCCATACATAGCTCTACATTTTGCACGTGTCCACTGAACGCATTTAATTTGATCCAAATGACTCGACAATGCACATATGTTGCCAACATCCCTCTCTCTGTGGGTGACAGTCCAAATGCAGCTAAAAAATGATTAAGTGCACAGTTGCTGCTACTGAAGAAATGGATAGCTATGGTTCTTTCCTACACCCTTCTGTCACATATCTACCTGCCTTTCACTATGTTTTTCCCCCCTGCTTGCAACCAATTTCACTACTGTTCTATCTCCCCATTTTTCTTTTCTTTAAAGATTTTTTTTTTGTGTGATGCTGCATGCCCTGCAGCATCACTTAGCTATGCTAAATGACATTGTTTTATTTAGTTATTTATTTATTTGACATTTGTTTACTGGGATGGTCTGACTGGGTCTAAAGAACCTGTTTTCAGCAGAGGCTCGGGGTGAAAAGCTCCACATACAATACAATACAATAGTAATACAGCATTATCCAATACAATAAAAATTACATTAGAAATGCTTTACAAAAAATAAGTTAAAAGAACAAACTGCTACAAGATGTTACAATATATTACTACACATGTAGACAATTCTATACAGTTAAAACATTACAGACAGTAATAGTCACTCTTACCATACATGATGTAAATAGTGGTCAAGTACATAGGTAGTACACTGTGTGATATTCACTGTTATAGTACATGCAACATAGAATGTTAGTTTCAGTTAGGAAAATAGCAGCCAGAAAGCTATTGATGCAGATAGATAGTGAGAGAGAGTTAAGAAGAATAGAAACAATAAAGCCTGCGCAGTAGCTTAAAGATATGGTATAGAAGCAGAGAAGGAGTTAGAAGAGCTTTAGGATCTTGCAGTCTGTGAGGGGATTGAAATGTGACAGAAGAGGAATATCTGAGCATTAGGCAGGCTTTATGCAGGAGCAGAGCCATGTATTTTTGAGATGATTTTTTTTAAAGAGGCTTTGAAATGGGTTAGGCCCAGACTGGGGACATCAACACAAATTTCACAAACAAAAAGGACAAGTCAAGAAAATCAAAAAACATCAGGGACACTTTATTAGGTTAGTGCTATTGGAAACAAAACATAGAATCAAGCATATGAAATGAATTAATAATACACATTATAAAAAAAGAAGTTTATAACTCTTAATTATTGTCATAATTCATTGTGTAATTTACCACCTTTCCTCCAAAAGTCACTAGTTTTAGGGGGGATTAAGAGGGACAGAGTTAAAATTTGAGTCAAAATCAGGGACAGTTGAGAGGTATGGTTAGGCCAGACATATACCTGGTAGCTAGAGGTAGTGAATTCCAAAGTATAGAGACACAGTATGAATACAGTGGGAGACCAGGTTTTCTTGTGGGTTTTGAGATAGCTAAGAGATTTTTGGCTTCTGATCATAGGGATAGATTTGGTGTGTAAGGTGTGACTAGATTGATTAGTGCAGGGCAGGCAGTAGGCTTGAAAATAAGGTTGTGCAAGGTAGATAGCTAAATAAAGGCAAGTTGTTTGGGGAGTTCAAGCCTGTATAATTCTAGGAGTGGTTTACAGAGGTGTGTGTGATATTTAGAGTTTGTGTCAAACTTTGCAACTTTGTTGTAGCACTGTTCCAATTTGCTTAGGGAAGACTTTTGTAAGTTAGTTAAGATAGGGGCACCATAAACAAGAGAGGGAAGTAAAAATGTTTTTGCAAGGGTAGTTTTGGTTGCTGCAGTAAAGAAATGTTGGTTTCTATATAAGAGTCCCAGCTTTTGATAAGTTTTTCTTTTTTATATTTTGCTGCATATGGGGTGTCAAATGAAAGTTTATTGTTAACGATAACACCTAGAAGTTTGGTTTCCTGCACTATTTCTATGACAGTGTTGTCAGATCCAAGGTTGTTGAAATGATCAGTGACAGGGGAGGTGTTTTTGGGATGAAAGAGTACTAGTTTTGTCTTCTTTGGATTAAGAAAGAATTGGGCATTACTTAGCCAGGATTCGACTGCAGTAAAGGACTGCTGAATTTTTGAAAGTAGTTCTGGTAGTGATTGAGCAGTGCAGATTATGGTGGAATCATCAGCGTATTAAATGAGGGTCCCAGGGTAAGAGGCAGTGTGAAGGTTGTTTGTGAAAATGTTGAAGAGTAGGGGTCCTAGGATGGAGCCTTGGAGGACTCCAGTAGGGTTGTGGAGAAAAGGTGAGAGTTCATTAGGCCAATTCACTGCTTGTTTATGATCCTTGAGGTAGCTCTGAAACCATTTTACTGTGCTATGTGAGATGCCTAAGTTAGGCAGTGTGTTCAGATGTAAGGGGTGAGACACTGTGTCAAAGTCCTTGGAGAGATCAAGGAATACTGACAGTGTATAGCATCCTGCATCTCTGGCATTGTTCATGGTATCTGTAAAAGATAATAGGGCTGTTGCTGTGCTGTGGCTAGGTCAGAAGGTATGTTGAGTTTGAGTTAAAAGATTGTTTTGTAACAGATATTGCATTACCTGCTGATGGATACCTATCTTGATAATTTTGGATATGGGTGACAAAATGGTTATAGGATGGAAATTGGATGGATCAGAAGAGTTTCCTCCTTTGTGGATGGGGGTGATGTGTGATTGTTTCCATATGGTATGTACTTCTGATTCGGATACAGACCTATTTATAAGGATACTGATTGTGTAGGTGACTGAGTTAGCAGCCAGTTTGAGGTAGTATGGGGGAGATTGTCAGCTGAGGTAGAGCAGGGTTTTATTTTTTTAGTAGTTTCTTAATGGTCTCAGTTGATGGCCTGTGGCTGGCATCTGAATAGGTTGAAGGGTGGGGGGGCAGCATTAGGGGTGTTAGTAGGTCCAAAATTGATTTTATGTAGTGTTTGTTAAAGTTTTTGGCTATTTGTGATGGGGGGTATCAGGTGATATGGTGTGGTGTGCTCTCCATTTCTTCCTGGGTTAAGTAGAGAAGATATGGAGTGCCAAAATTTACTGTGGTTGATTTTATGCTGGAGTTGAAGCTGGGAATAATATGACTTCTTATCTCTGTTGATTAGTGTTGTCAGTTTGTTACGTAGTGTTTTGAAAGTAACATGATTTTGTCCATTTTTGTTTTGTTTCCAGGTTGACCAGGCTAGATCCCTTTGCTTCATCAGGTGTTTACATTCCTTAGAGAGCCATGGTGCTGAGTTCTTTTTTATTCTTTTTATATGAATGGGAGCTAGTGTATTAAGTATGTGAAGGAAAGTGTTATTAAAGTATAGTACAGCATCATTAAGGGGTAGTTGTTTAAGAGGTGTCCAGTCTATTTCCTGTAGGAGATTGTTGAATTTATGCTGATAAAAATTAGTTGAGTTCCTAACTGATTTTATAGTGTGTACTCTTTAGTTGTTGGGAGTTTGTTCTAAGGGATTAAGCTGGTAGATGATCACTCAGGGAGCTAGACGGTGTACCAGAAGAAGGGTAATTGGCAGGGCAGGATACTAGAATCCAGTCTAAGGTGGATTGCAGGTAAGATCTTTGCTGTATCTTGTAGCATTGATAAGCTGAGAAAAAAACACAGATTTATACTATTTGTGAGGGAGTCAGAAGCTATGGTTTGCCAATCTATATTTACATCTTCTAAGATTATTGTTTCAAGTTTATTGTTTGGGATGTCCAGGATAAAATATTTTGGGATGTCTAGGATAAAATATTTTCCAACACTGGTATATTGTTACCTAGTGGGATATATATTACTATTACGCAAATTATTTTTGATATATTGAGGTTTAAAAAAGAGAGTAGCACTCAGCATTGGAAAAGATGGGTATATTACTGGTGTAGGGTGTGATGTTGAGCATAAAGGGATATAGAAGTGCTATCCCCCCCTTTTTTTAGATCTATCTCTTCTGGCTATTGCAAAGTTTGGAGGTATTATTTCTGAGTCTTTTACATTGGGGTGTAGCTATATTTCGGCAAAGGCTAGTACGTCAGGTTTATTCGGATCAATCTAAGCATGCAGTGGGGCTATTTTATTACATATACTTCTAAGGTTAAGAGTAAGTATTTTTAAATCTCTGTGGTTACTCTTGTTCATAGGTTCATAGGTTCATACTAGGCTATCTGCCCTGGGGCAATTATAAGCCTAGCCCGATTCTGTATGGCTTATGCCACCCCTTGATTTGAGTATACTGTGCCCTTTTTAAGGTTTAGTTTACTGTGCCTCTGTCTAATAGTGACACAGGAGTAATCCCTGGGACAAACCTACGATCCCTCATCCACTTATCGAGATTCTTCTTGAAGAGATTCAGTGAGGTGCTCTGCCTCACATGAACTGGAATTCTATTCCAGAGCGAAGGGAGCCTCTGGGTTATGAACCTGTCCCTCCAGCAAGTTCTATTTATTTCTGTGCTGAGGTTCAAGTCCCTCGAGCGTGTGGCTCTAAGGGATTTAGATTTACTGAGGTGGAGCATGTCCATTAATTCTGGATTTGACATAGCTTTGTATGTCAGGCATAGATCGCCTCGAAGTAGGTGGTATGCAACTGAGTAGAGCTGGAGTTTTTTTATCCGAGCAGCATATGGCATCTGTTTGAGACCCTTGATCCTCTTGGTGAGATACTTTTGGGGTCTTTCTAATTGCTGCAGGTGTCGGGTAAGGTACATCCCAAAAGGGGCATTGTATTCTATGATGGGCCTGATGAGGGATGAATAAAGGGGCATGATTACCTCTCTTGATCTAGATGTGAAACCCTTCGTGATGAGGTGGGCTATGTAGAAGTTCTTTCTAACCACTTTGGCAATGTGGTTTTCAAAGGAGAGATTGCTATCAACTTGGGTCCCCAGGTCCCTAATAACTTTCTCTGTACTTAATGGGTTTCCACCTATGTGGTAATTTGTGGGCACATTGTTTTTGCCAAAGGGTATGACTATACATTTTTTGGCATTTAGCTTTAAACCATGGTGCTGGCACCGGTTATCTGTCTCTGTGAGACCTTTTTGAAGGATGTTTGTGTCAGCTAGAGAGTTGATTATGGCACCCAGTTTGCAGTCGTCTGCGAACTTGGCGAGCCATAGTCCTCCCACGTTTGCCTGTACCTTGGAAAAGTATATACCGAACAAGAGTGGTCCCAGGACAGAACCCTGTGGGACACCACTTGTGACCGGTTTCAAGTCTGACATAGCTCCAGCAACTCTCACTCTGTGGGTTTTGTCTTTGAGCCAGTTTGCGACCCATCTTGTGACATAGGGGTTTATATTTAAGCTGGATAGGTTATCTATGATGCCCGAGTGGGGTATTGTGTCAAATGCCTTTGCAAGGTCCAGATAGGCTGTGTGGACTACCTTCCCTTCATCTATGGCTTTGGTGACTGTTTCAAAGAAGTCAACCAGGTTCAAAAGGCAGGATCTGCCCTTGACAAAGCCGAACTGGGTAGGATCTAGTGTCTGTAGGTCCCCAATGTCTTTGTTTATGAGCTCCATGATGATCCTCTCCATAGCCTTGCAGAATAAGCTGGTCAGGCTTATGGAGCGATAGTTTCCAGGGTCCGTAGAGGCTCCACCTTTGTGGAGTGGGACCACTGTTGCTGTACGCCATTCTGTGGGCACATATCCTGTAGTGAGGTTGAGATTGTATAGCTGTTTTATTTGAGGGATTAGTTCCTCTTGTAGTTCATGTAGGATGCAACCTGGGATGCCATCTGGTCCTATGGAAGCAGTGTTTTTTGCTTTGGAGAGGGCAGCCTTCACCTGAGCATCTGAGATGTTTGGGAGGCAGCCCTCTGCTGGGATAGATACTTGCTGTTTTGGGGGGGAGGGGGTGGAGAAGTTTGCACTGAACCTGTCTGCCAGGATATTGGCAATGTCTGTGGGTTCAGTGTATTTTTTGTCATTTAGAATCAACTCAGAACAAGTCTGGGAGTTGCATCCCAGGTTTCTAACATAACTGAAAAAAGCCTTATGATTGTCTTTGGTGTCCTGTGCAATTTTTCTCTCAAAGCTGGCCTTGGAGGATTTTATGAGGGATCTTAATTTTTTGCTAGTACTGATCAGAGATGCCTTCCCTATTAGGGATTTTGCTCTATCATGTAGTAGCTTCCTCCTTCTGTTGGACAGTTTATTTATGGCAGAGGTCCACCAGACTGGACGCCTGCCTTTGGATGATTGGGTCTTGGTTTTGTTTGGGATAGCATGATCCATGCATTCCTGGAGATGTCAGTAGAATGCATTTATATAGGATTCTGCAGTTTGGGCTGTAGTTTCCACTGGCCCTGGGGCCTTGAAGGATTCCACTTCAGTTTTGAGAAGTGAGAAGTTCGCTTTTGAGAAGTTTTTCACTGTGGTTTTCTGGGCTGGGGTGGGTCGGGATGTGGACACGCAGTGAAATTAATTTATGGTCTGATCTTACCAATGAGGGATATACTTCTGGTGTGGAGCATACAGTCCCCATGTTGGTAATGATCAGGTCTAGTATGTTGTCCCTCTTGTGGGAGTGGTGACTAGTTGTTCCATAGCATTTGAGTTTATAATTTCCAGGAATCTTTGGGCTAAGGTGCTGGGGCTTGAGTAGTGCTCCCAGTCAATGTTTGGGTAGTTGAAGTCACCCAATATAATGGTGTTCAGAGAGATCTTCATGTTCTCCAATGTTTTCAGGAAAGCCGAATGGGATTCCTGACTTTGAGAGGGTGGTCTGTAGGATGCTATAAACTGAAAAGCAGTCTTGCCCACTGTTAGTTGCACATGGATGGTCTCTGATACCCGTGCAATGCCACTAACCTGGAGGTGTGGATATCCTTGATAAATATGGAAACTCCTCCTCCTTTTGTGGTTTGGTCCGGGTTTTGGGGCCAAAAAGCATGATACGAGGTATAGCCTGGTAGTGCTGGGGTGCTCTCTGGAGCCTTGAACCAGGTTTCTGTCACTGCACAGATATCAATGTTCTCCATACTGAGGAGAGCTTCGAAAAGTGCATCTTGAGGTTAAGACTTCTGGCGTTTAGCAGCATTACCCTTAGTTTCTTGTTCCTTGTGCTGTCTATGGGGGTGGGTTTGACTTTTGAGCCTTGCCTAAAAAAGGCACTATGGGGTGGCAAGAGCCTTTGCCAATATCTGAAAGCTCAGTGGTGACAGGTGCAAGCTGTCCCTAGCGAAGCAATGTGGCTTGTCGAGCATGTCATCCCAGGCTGACAGACAATGGATCCCCTTTGAATGACACCAAAATTTTATCCAATTGTTAAAATCGATCATTTTGTCTTTGTACTGTGGCATCATTCTAGGTGAGGGTAAGATGCTGCTCAAGGTCAGGGTCATACCAGCCTGGGCTACATGATCAGAAAGCTCCTCTATGTCTCTTTTCATGTAGTCCAGGGAGGTACGTCTCAGGTCATTCACACCAGCATGTACAATGACTGAGTCATATTTGTATTTGCTTTGGAGTGACCTGAGTGCTTGCGTTATGTGTTGGATCCTAGCACCCGACAGGCAGCTCACCATGACCTTCTCTTTATTCAGCCTGGTGAGCGGGACATCAGTGTGTCTGACAATTGAGTCACCTATAACAAGAGTATCAGGTGTGTTATTCGGCCTTAAGGGCTGTGGCTGCTTGGCACACTGACTTTGTGGGTTATGTGTTGTGTGTGTTTTGTTTTGAGGTAGCGTTTGTTTGGATGTCTGCTTTGGAGGTCTCTGTTGCTTAGGTAGATTTTTATTTAGAGCCTCCGAGTATGTTTTTGTGTATTTATGTGTTTGGTTTGCTGATGTGGTGGGACTATTTCCTGATTAAGTATCCTGCTGTTTTTTATATTTGTTTTACCTTCTAATGCTTACCTAGAGCAAGCTTTAACTGTTTTCATAGTTATTTACTGCATTTTTTATTATCTGCACTTAAAAGTACATTTTAGTCGAAATTAGTCTAATTCAAGTCGAAAAGTGTTTGTTTGCTGTTTAATTTAATTGTTTGGCTGCCCACTAAAGTGTGCTAGCCTGTACTACTGACTTATTGCCTTTTCTGCATTTCTGTGTGTTTCTATTTAAAACCAAAAAAAACAAAAAATATTCCTTGTTTTCCTGCCTCTCCTAAACTAGTTAGACCAGTTTACAGGCCTTGCTGTATCCTGGGCTGTGTTGTAGTTCCTGTGTTGTCCATTGCCTTACTTGGATAGAAGGAAGTTTCTTAGCTCACCAGTGGGAGTGGGGAGCCTTGAATAGCCTACCTGTCCTTGAGGGAAGTGACCTCAGCACAAGAAGCTGTAGTAATTGGTCATTTTGGACCATTTCTAGCTCTTTTGAAGTTCCCTGGTTAAAATCTGCCTCTGGCATTTTTTTTGAAGCCATATTGCTCAGACACAGCTCCACGTGGTCCTGTTGAGTCTTCCTGGCTACAGAGAACTGAAAAAAGCGACTGCTTTCCTGATTAAGTATCCTGCTGTTTTTTATATTTGTTTTACCTTCTACTGCTTACCTAGAGCAAGCTTTAACTGTTTTCATAGTTATTTACTGCATTTTTATTATCTGCACTTAAAAGTACATTTTAGTCAAAATTAGTCTAATTCAAGTCGAAAAGTGTTTGTTTGCTGTTTAATTTAATTGTTTGGCTGCCCACTAAAGTGTGCTAGCCTGTACTTCTGACTTATTGCCTTTTCTTCATTTAGCGCAGAGTTGCCGCTAGAGCACCATCGGGCAGCGCCAGTTAAACAAGGTTAAACTATTTCTGGCTCTGTAAAGTGCTCATCATTTTTTCCCTTAGAACTGCTCTACTTGTAATCTAAACAGTCTATTCTCTATCTGTAAAGCTCAGCACTTGTTCCTAAAGCATTTTTTAGTCAGGTAAAGCACTTCTGTATTATACAAAGTATTTCACTAGCTTAAAACCCCCTTGAGTACCCACTTCCCTATAGGTCCTTTCTGACTCAGTTACAGAGCAAACTTTTTCATTTCTTCTAGCATGTCAACGGGTCAGTTGCTAGCGTCCTCTCCTGCTCAGCTGGTGAATCTGGGAATATTGAGGCAATGTTACAATTGCCTCATGTACACAGACAATCCTCTCCTCCTCCCACAAAACACAAATACATGCGAGAGATGTAACTATATAGCCAAACTGGAGGCTGAGCTCTCTCAACTCAGGACTGGCAAAACCAGACAGGAGGAGAAGGTAACCACACACACCATAAACCCAGTCTCACATAGAACTATCACAACTACAAATCAAACACATAAACACACAAAGACATACTGGGAGGCACTGATCAAAAATCTACCAAAACAGCAGAGGCCTCCAAAGCAGACACCCAAACAACTGCCACCTCATGACATAACACAAGCAACACATAGATCACAAAGTCAGTGTGCAAATCAGTCACAGCCCTTAAGGCCAAACACAATGCCAGACACACTTGTCATAGGTGACTCCATAGTCAGACACACTGACGTCCCACTCACCAGACTGAACAAGGAGAGGGTCACAGTAAGCTGCCTGTCGGGCGCTAGAATCCGCCACATAACACAAGCACTCAGGTCACTGCACAGCAAGTACAATATGACTCAGTCATTGTCCATGCCGGTGTGAATGACCTGAGACATACCTCCCTGGACTACATGAAAAGAGACATAAAGGAGCTCTCAGATTATGTAGCCCAGGCTGGTATGACCCTGACCCTGAGCAGTATCCTACCTTCACCAAGAATGATGCCACAATACAGAGACAAAATTATCAGTTTTAATAATTGGCTTAATTTCTGGTGTCATTCTAAGGGGATCCAATGTCTGTCTGCCTGGAATGACATGCTTGACAAGCCATGCTGCTTCACAAGGGACAGCTTGCACCTGTCACCCCTGGGTTTCCGGATATTGGCAAAGGCTCTTGCCACCCCCATAGTGCCCTTTTTAGACAAGGCTCAAATTCTAAACCCACCGCCCTAGAAAACAATAATGGAAAAAACTAAGGATAATGCTGCTCAATGCCAGAAGTCTAAATCTCAAGATGCACACCCTCGAAGCCCTCCTCAGTATGGAGAACATCGATGTCTGTGCTGTGACTGAAACCTGGTTCAAGGCTCCTGAGAGCACCCGCACTATCAGGTTTTACCTCATATCATGCTCCGCCCCAAAACCCGGACCGCACAAAAGGAGGGTGTATCCATATTCATCAAGGATACCCACACCTCCAGGCTGGTGGCAACTCACAAAGCATCAGAGACCATTCAGGTGCAATTAACCATAGGCAAAACTGCTCTACAGTTTGTAGCATGTTACAGGCCACCCTCTCAAACTCAGGAACCCCACACAGTCTTCCTGAAGACACTGGAGAGTATAAATGTCTCTCCAAACACCATCATATTGGGTGACTTCAACTACCCAAACATAGACTGGGAAAATTACTCAAGCCCCAATACCCTAGCCCAAAGGTTCCTGGAGTTCATAAACTCAAATGCTATGGAACAACTTGTCACCATTCCCACAAGAGGTGAAAATATACTAGACCTGATCATCACAAACATGGGGACAAAATGCTCCACACCGAAGTATATCCCTCATTGGTGAGATCAGACCATAAACTAATCTCACTGGAGATCCACATCCCACCCCACCCCAACAAAAGACCACAGTGAAGAACTTCTCAAAAGCCAACTTCACACTTCTTAAGACTGGTGTGGTATCCTTCAAGGCCCCTGAGCCATTGGAAACCACAACCCATGCTGCTGAATCCCTTACAAATGCTTTCTACGAGCACCTCCAGGATTGCATGGATCAAGCAATCCCAAATAAAATCAAGACCCTTTCCACCAAAGGCAAGCCCAATCTGGTGGACCCCAGCCATAAACAAACTTTACAACAAGAGGAGAAAGCTACTACAAGATAGAGCAAAATCCCTAAAAGGGAAGACATCTCTGATCAATACTAGTAAAAACTATGATCACTCATAAAATCATCAAGGCCAACTTTGAGAGAAAAATCGCCAATGACTCAAAAGACAATCATAAGGCCTTCTTTAGCTATGTTAGAAATCTGGGTGGAAACTCCCAGATATGCTCAGAATTAGTCCAAAATGATACAAAAATCACTGAACCCACAGACATTGCAAACATGCTGGCAGACAGGTTCAGTGAAAATTTCTCCCTCCCCAAAAGGAGAAATATCTTTCCCAGCAGAGTGTAGCCTCCCAATCATCTCAAATGCCCAGGTGAGAGCTGCTCTCTCTAAAGCTAAAAACACAGCATCAGTGGGACCGGATGGTGTCCCCGGCTGTATGCTACACAAACTCAATGAGGAACTAAACCCACACATAAGGCTGCTGTTTAATCTTAGCCTTACCACAGGATACATACCCAAAGAGTGGCGTACGGCAACTGTGGTCCCACTCCACAAAGGCAGTGCTTCTACGGACCCTGGTAATTACCCCATAAGCTTAACAAGCCTGGTCTGCAAAGCTATGGAGAGGATCATAATGGAACTCATAAATAAAGACATAGGGGACCTACAGACATTGGATCCTACCCAATTCAGCTTTGTCAAGGGCAGATCATGCCTCTTGAACTTGGTCGACTTTTTGAAACAGTCACCAAGGCCATTGATGAGGGTAAGGCAGTTAACACAGCCTACCTTGACCTTGCAAAAGCTTTCACAATACCCCACTCAGGTATCATAGAAAAGCTCACCAGCTTAAATGTAAACCCATATGTCACAAGATGGGTTGCAAACTGGCTCAAGGACAGAACCCACAGGGTTAGAGTTGCTGGTGCCATGTCAGACTCAAGCCGGTCAAGCGGTGTCCCACAGGGCTCAGTCCTGGGCCCCTCTTGTTCAGCATCTACTTTTCAGAAGTGCAGGCAAACATAGGAGGATTGTGGCTGACAAAGTTTGCAGATGACTGCAAACTGGGCACCATAGCTGAAAATCCATCAGACACAGATATCCTTCAGAGAGGTCTCATAGAAATGGATAACTGGTGCCAGAGCCATGGCCTTAAGCTAAATGCCAAAAAATGTATAGTCATACCCTTTGGTAAAAACAAGGTAACCCCAAGTTACCACATAGGTGGCAATCCATTAAGCACAGAAGAGGTTATCAGGGACCTGGGGACCCAAGTTGACAGTAACCTTTCTTTTGACACTCACATTGCCAAAGTGGTTAGGAGGACCTTCTACATTGCCCACCTGATTATGAAGGGATTCACATCCAGATCAAGGGAGGTCATTGTTCCCCTGTACTCTTCACTTATCAGACCAATGATTGAGTACAATGCCCCATTCGGAATGTATCTTACCCGACACCTGCAGCAATTGGAAAGACCCCAAAAGTTCCTCACCAAAAGGGTAAAGGGGCTCAAAAATATGCCATATGCTGCCTGACAGAAGATACTCCAGCTCTATTCAGTTGCATACCATCTGCTCAGAGGTGACCTGTGCCTGACATACAAGGCCATGTCCAACCCGGAATTAATGGACATGCTCCACCTCAAAAAATCCAAATCCACCAGAGCCACAAGAGCAAGAGACTTAAACCTCAACACGGATATAAATAGGATGTGCTGGAGGGACAGATTCATCACCCAGAGACTCCCTATGCTGTGGAACAGAATCCCGGTCCATGTGAGACAGAGCACCTCGCTGGCTCTGTTCAAGAGGAATCTTGACCAGTGGATGGGAGATCGTAGGTTTACCCCGGGGATCATCTCTGTATCACTGCTGGACAGAGGCACGGCAAACTAATGGGTATAGTATTCTTCAACCTAAGGGGTGGTGAAAGCCACACAACTCTGGCTAGGCTTATAAATGCCCTAGGGCAGATAGCCTAGTATGAACCTATGAACCTATGAACCTATGAACCTATGTGATACTGGAATTGTGTTGTGTGAGGTTACCTTCTCCTCCTGACTGGTTACACCAGTTTTGAGATGAGAGAGCTCAGCCTCCAGTTTGGCTAAATAGTTGCATATCTCACATATATTTGAACCTGTTTGGAGGAGGAGAGGGTTGTCCGTGTACATGAGACAGTTGTAACAATGCCTCAAAATTCCCAGATTCAACAGCTGGACTGGAGAGGAAACCATTGACTGACCTTTGGACATGCTAGAGTAACAGGGAAACTGAATTTAAGATGGACCAATAGAGGACAGGGTAATCGTAGAGAGTATAAGAGTAAGTAGTGCTTATGGTTTAATAGTGCTAACTTGTAGGATTACTTAATTGGACCAGTGAAGGGCCTTAGAATGAGAATATGGTGTTTAAATTGAGAGATAGAGCAGTTCTAAGAGAAAAAGTGAAGAGCAGACTTTGTGGAGCCAGGAATAGTTTAAACCCAATTAGGCGGCACTGCCCGTTGTTGCGCTATGCTCAAAAACGCACAAAACCACGCAAAAGAGGGTTTTAAGAGAGGAAGATGAAGGAGTTTTGGAATTGACCCAAAATGGCCAATGAAACTACAGTTTCAAGTCAGTAACCACTCCCACAGGGGCAGGCTCAATGTTTTTCACTGCCACTGATCAACAGAGAGACATTCCTTTAGCCCAAGCAAAAAATGGCCTCACAGAAACTTACAAACAGTTTAAGAACAGCAAGCCTGTAACTGAACTTTTTTAAATCTCAGAAAAGTGGGAAAAAAGCAAGATTTTTTTTTTGTTTTTTTTTGTTTTTTTCAGAGATAGCAGAGGTTAACAAGTATCAACAAGTTATAACAGTGCAGTAAATGGCCCCACACAAGAGTTCTAGGCCAAAGACAGATAAAATGCAAGTTATGAGAAAAAAATGATTTTAAAAATAAGTGCTAACAGGAAATTCAGTAAACAGCTCTAGGTTGTGCTCTAAATGCAGTTACTAATGCAGAAATCAAATTTAACAAGCCAGAAAATGCTCAAAATAGGCGGCTATGCAGAAAAACTTAGCAAATAAACAGAGGAAAAATACTTAAAGTCTCAAAAGTGGCTCCTTTCTTCTCTCAGCATTTTCTCCTCTTGGTGGGTGCTTCACCAACAGCCAACAAGCCTGAAAAGATGCCAAAACCATGAGGCAACCAGGTTTTAAGAGAGGAAGATGAAGATTTTGGAATTGACACAAAATGGCCAATAAAACTACAGTTTCAAGTCAGTAACCACTCCCACAGGGGCAGGCAGGCTGCTCAATGTTTTCACTGCCACTGATCAACAGAGAGACTTTCCTTTAGCCCAAGCAAATAATGGCCTCACAGAAACTTACAAACAGTTCAAGAACAGCAAGCCTGTAACTGAACTTTTTTAAATCTCAGAAAAGTGGGAAAAAAGCAAGATTTTTTTTTTGTTTTTTCAGAGATAGCAGAGGTTAACAAGTATCAACAAGTTATAACAGTGCAGTAAATGACCCCACACAAGAGTGCTAGGCCAAATACAGATAAAATGCAAGTTTTGAGAAAAAAACGATTTTAAAAATAAGTGCAAACAGGAAATTCAGTAAACAGCACTAGGTTGTGCTCTAAATACAGTTATTAATGCAGAAATCAAATTTAACAAGCCAGAAAATGCTCAAAATAGGCGGCTATGTAGAAAAACTTAGCAAATAAACAAAGGAAAAATACTTAAAGTCTCAAAAGTGGCTCCTTTCTTCTCTCAGCATTTTCTCCTCTTGGTGGGTGCTTCACCAACAGCCAACAAGCCTGAAAAGATGGGTGGTTTTGGTTAGGATTAGAGGGTAGGCAAGGGTTAAGATGTATGTCTACACATTTGAGAAGATAGGTAATGAGGAATGCGTACCATGGGAAGTGTTTTTTATTCCTAGGTGAGGGTACTGGTGTCAAGTGTGGTTTCATAGAAGGTGAGAAGACTAGCTTGTGGCTTGAATAAAATGGGAGGGTATAGGGGAAAAGCTGGGAGGAGATATGTGAGAAGCTGTGTTGTTTATTGGGGAGAGGGTTAGAAGACTTTGCTGATGTGCATTGGTGTGTGGGAGTATGTGAAGATATAGCTGTAGCAAGTTGAAATTTAAGAGTAAAGAGGCTGGGCAAGTTAGGAGGAGCATGTTGACTGTGATAGTGAGTTTAAAAATAGTAAAAGTGTAATTTGTGTATTTGAATGTAGTATCAGGTGTAAACAGAGATTGTTAGCATGTAATATGTGTTCAGCTGAAGACAAGGTTGGAAATGTTTTGACTTCAGAGTGGCCTTTGACAATGTGGTTAGGTTTATGATAAGGATGGGTGGGGAAGATGTCATTGGTCAGTAGTAAAATTATGGTGCAATGTAAGTTTGTGTTTACAGAAGAAGAGAAGGTGGTAAGCCTGGAGTTAATGTAAAATAGTTTGAGATGGTGATTGTATTGTAATGGAAGAGAAGATGCAAAAAATTATAGTAAAGGGCATGTGAATTCAAGGTGATGGACACAAGGGAGAACAGATAAGTTTGGCTAAATAAAAGAAAGTAAGGTGTGCATGAAATGTGGGTGTGGACAATGTAGAGTTGTATTTAATTGGATACTAGGAATGAGGTGGGAGTGGTTTGCTTAGGATAAGAGTAGAGGTGCTGGGGAGGGTGGGATATGGGGGAAGGTTAGGGGAGCAGAGTGAGCAGAGTGAAATGAGTGGGAAGAACCCCCGCCAGAGGGTTTATCACCATAACCAATCAGTGAGGTAGGATGAACATGGATACAAAGATAAGGTGTCTGAACTCTAAATACTTGTCTCGAGTCACAGCATCTAATTTTATAGGCTTTTCAATGTCTTTCCAGGGATATATTACGCTAAGAGTAAAATATGCTGAAGTGTTAATGTAGCTTCACCTTCAGCAGTAAAAGGCCTATGAGTGTGGGTAAGTAAGTAGGGGTGGGGATATCCTTCCAGCAGATTCAACACTACAAAAGAATACACACTAGACTTAACAAATTAAGTTCTAAGTTTGAGTCTGGGAAATTGCCTTACATAGATTTAATGTAGTTATTTGTTCCTTGTCAACTGTTGCCAACTGCAGGTGAAATTCAGCTGTGCAAGTTCTTTAGGTAGGGAGATATGATACCTCTGACTACTGCTGCTGTGGTAGTTACATGTGCTTATATCACTGGGAGAGAGAGAGAGAGTGAGAGAAAGTTAAGGACTTCTTGATTGTTGAACTAGTTAGGTACAGTACTATTTGTCTATACAAATCCACCTTAAGTAATGTTTGGCAAACAAGAGTAGTGCACTATATTTCACAGTTGTGCATTTCAGCTTTCTAGCCTTTAAACATGACAATAAGCTTACATGAGATATTTGTAGGTATGCAAGTTTGGGATTGCTAAAAACAAAAATTGTGGCCTCCATAGTATAGAAGGACAGAAACAAATAAACTAAACTAAAAAGAGATATGTGTAGGCATGCACGTGTGGAGTTACTGAGATGTAGGTTTACAGATGTTAGAGGGACAGGTAGAAAGCATCTCTGTTAGTACGCACTCTTTACTACACAACGTACAATCTGTAAGTATGATATTTAAGCACTTAGAAAATGCAGCCAGCTAGAGTGTGTAACATATAAAAAAAGAAGCAACTCTAGAGAATGCCAAAACTCTTCACAAACAGAAACTCTCATATATTAACAATCACCAAAATCATCCAGTAACTGTGATGTTCATACAAACATAAAATCAGGTATTACAATAGAAGCCTTCAATATAAGTGAGTGGAAACATATATATACAGCATAAACATATACTCTACAGATTAGTAGGGAAAAAGAAAAAAAGACAATTTAGCCAGATGGCAACAGACTACAGATTTACTTGATGTATCTGCAGTACAAACAACAAGAACATGTTGATGGTTTCACTGAATCCTACTGTAAAACACACAACCAGTAGAAACTTGCTAATACAATTGCCACATGTTAACAGCAGAAAGACAACTTTGCTGCTATTACTGCAACCCAGAGTAAAAAGTCAGTAGACATATGCTGATATATTTACTACACATTAACAGCAAAAGACACAACCCTTAGCCAGAATTAAACACAGTGAAATCTTAGTTATATATTTTTTTAGTAGAAGTTTGACCCAAAATGAAATAAACCATAATGATTAAGAAAATACAAGAATCCAACATACCTTTTTGTAAAGTGAATCAGCTGGATGGAGAAAACACCTGGGACATGGGGTAGTGAAGTGACTGAAGTTGGAGCCACAATGGCAAATGTAGTGAGAGAACAAGCTGAGATAGAAGGAGGATCAGTCAGTTCCTTGAGTAGAAAGCAGTTTCTCCCACACCCACAGGTTTAACACCATAAACAATCAGTGAAGTAGGATGCTCATGCATACAAAGACAAGGTGTCTGAACTCTAAATACTTGTTTTGAATCGCAGCATATAATTTTATAGTTATGGGCTTTTCAATGAATTTCCAGGGATATCTTACACTGATAAGAGTGAAATATGCTGAAGTGCTAATGTAGCTTTAGCTTCAGCAGTAAATGGCCTGTGAAAGTGGATAAGTAAGTGGGGGTGGGGATATCCTTCCAGCAGTGTCAACACTGCAAAACAATATACCGTATACTTAACAAATTAAGTTATGTTTGAGTCTTGGAGATTGCAAAAAACAAGTAATCTCCGTGGTATCCCTGAAGTCTCAAAATAACCCATTAAAGTGTAGTGGGTCCAAAAAAAAAACAGTGTAAGAAACTTCTCTGTGTGGAAGATTTTCAGTCCATATATTTCTAGTTAATCACTGTATATTAATGAGATCAGACAATAGTAGTAGAAGTAGCGAACTTAAACTCGTCTTAAGTCATAACAAAACAAAAAATAATAACAGAAAATATATAATTGTAAAGCATTACTTAGTATTTGAAAGTAATCCATGCAGGGCAGGCAGTCGGTTTCCAGTCGAAAATCCTTTATTAAGTACACAGACAAGAGATCCAAGTAAAACAAAAATAGAGTAATAATTTCCTCACAAGCTTTCTAAATATATATATATATATACTTTTTATCAGGCATGGGAGTGGATTATTGTGCTGTAAAACAAAGTGTTATTGGTGCACATGTTAAATTCACGTCCCTTCCCTCATCAGTGTGACATTCGAGCTGGTCCTGCCCTACTTAGTAGCTGTCATAATAATATAAAACCCTTATGTACTTTAAATAAAATTTATAATGATGTGGTACCTCTTATTTAACCAGATTATTAAGTAGATTATTAAGTCTGTGATTTTATCCAAGACAGTATACTACATGGCTTGAAATATATCAACCTTAGTTCATTTGGCAATCAAAATATATATATAAATATATACATATACATTTTGCATGTAAAAATCAGTTTCTATTTTCATAACCTATTGTTAACAAAGATCGCTTTTGTCCTTCTAGACTTCTTCAGGTCTGTGTACGAGAACCCTAAAAACAATCTATAAAAAAATATATATAATTGGATAAATAGTTAGTATTGTTATTACTCATCATTTTGAATAAAGTGGAAAAAAGAACCAGAAAAAAATAAAAATAAGAAAAAATGTATGTATGATGATGGAAACAAAATATACACTTAAATTTCAACTGATTTAAAATGGCATTTAAAACCAATTTGTAGAATAAAATAAAATAAAATAAAATTAGTCATGTAAACAATGTGGCAATTTTTTAAGTTCCAGTACCTTGCATGGATTACTTTTGAATACTGAGTAATGCTGTACAATTATATATTTTCTATTATTATTTTTTGTTTTGTTTTAACTTAAGACGAGTTTAAGTTCGCTACTTCTACTTATATTGTCTGATCGGATTAATATACAGTGATTAACTAGAAATATATGGACTGAAAATCTTCCACACAGAGAAGTTTCTTATACTGTTTAGTCTTGGAGATTGCCTTACATAGATTTAACTTGGTTATTTGTTCCTTGTGAAAAATTTGCCTATTGCAGGTGAAATTCAGCTGTGCAGGTTCTTTAGGTAGTGGGATATGATACGTCTGACTACTGCTGCTGCAGAAGTTACATGCGCCTATTTCATTTTCTGTGAAATGAAGCAGCTGGATGGAGACAGCTCTTGGGATATGGGGTAGAGAAGTGACTATATTGATATATGTAGCTGAAAACATAGTAATCATATTGAAAATTGACACCCATGTAGTATTTCAAACCCAGAACCATTGCCCCTAAAAACAATGTATTAACCTTCCAAGCTACACAGCCAGTTAAATCACACAACTGTTTTGACTGAAACATAATACTTGCCATTTTACTGTCATTGAGCATGTCTAAGCAAGGCTGTGCATTGCACCGGGTCGTGCAAATTTGCTAAAAAAGTAATGGAAAAATGGGAGTGTAACTTGGAATCTGGTATAGGAAAGCATCACTTTAAAGCCTGATACATAATAATATATATAAGTGAGGTAACTAACAGCTGGTAAGTTTGCAATTATATCATGCAACATTTAAAAATACAACTGCTAAAAGATTAATTGAAAAATAGATGTTTAACTGGGACTCTGGTGGAGAACTATATCCCTATAAATTCAAACACATAACAATACATGTAAATGAGCTATGCAGCAGCATGTGAGTGTGCAATTATAACCACAACATGTAAAACTACACCTACTATAACAGTGATTCAGTAGCTCATTCTGTTACATGCTTTGAAAACATTAAGTTTTGGTCCACATGGTTCTGGGTTCAAATTCAGTGGTGTCTATCATTTAAAATACATGTATGTGTACATCAGCATTATGAATTCTGATATGTATGACTATCTCATCACCTATTTATCCCCCCAAAGCCGTACAGATGGAATGCTTGCTTTTCAATGATGGAAGTCAAAGGCCTACAGATAGGAACACAGGTGACATATTCCTATTACAACACTAAAAAGTGCATAGAGTGTCAGGTCATGCATTATTATTTATTTATTTTATTTATTTATTTATTGCAGTTGGTTTACCAGGATAGTCCATTGGGTCAAATAACCTGTTTTCAATGGAGTCCTGGGGAGAAAAGCTCCAGAACTAAGTATGTTACAAAAACTGATTCATACTAGTTATACAAAAACTATAACACATTATAAATTATATAATAATCCAAAGTATTTTGACACCAGCAAACAATTTCAAATAAACACAAAAGAAATAGCTATGACAGAAGATTAGATAAAATTAATAGAGTATAGATTATAAAGAATAATGCATGAAAATTTTGAGTTTATACTATATTCAAAATACGGAATCAAGTTTCAGAGAAATAACAGACATTTATGAAGGAAGTACTTAGGAGGTGAGGGCTAGTGCAGATTTCCCTATAAAGTGAAATGATAATGTATATTAGTTATGAGTAAATAATCAGATAAAATGCAAGAGGAATCAAGGCGAAGAAGGAAGATGGCAATTACAAATAAATTAGCTATGAGGGATGGGAGCAAGAGCATTCCCACTTGGATACTAGGTGGGAATGAAGAGATCTTTTAAAAATAGAGTGGTTGGGGGTGGTGCGGATGGATGATGGTAGAGAGTTCCAAAGGCGGGCAAGGACAAAAGATAGAAGATTTTTCCTGGGGACGAGTGGGTTTATAGATTTCTAATAGATTTTGATTGTTGGATCTCAATATTCTATCAGGAAGGTGCATTTTGAAAGCTGATGAGAGGGAGGGACAGAGAAAGGAGTTAAAAATGAGTTTGTGAGCAAGAGTTAGTTGAGTGTATGTGAGATAGTTAGGAAGCTCTAGCCATTTTAGTGTATGGAGAGAGGAACAGTGGTGTGAGGAGGACTTGTGGTTGGTAGCAAACTTGGCATTTTGTTATAGCAAGAGGAAAGTTGGGTTTTAGGAGGACTGTAGATTAGTTAGAGTGGGGCTCCATAGAGAAGGGAGGGATAAGAAATGAAGTAGAGAGTGATTTTGCAGCAGGTGTGAGGTATTTATTTTGCCGGTACAGCATACCAAGTTTTTGGTGGGTTTTTTTGATATTTAGCTGTAGGTGCGAATTAAATTTGAGTTGGTTATCAATTTGGACTCCGAGTAGCTTGGTCTCTGACACAAGTTCCAGAGGTGAATTGTTTTGACTAGTGATAGAGAAAATGTTTGTGTTGAAGGAGACAGCTTTAGAGGGGGAAAATAGCATTAATTTGGTTTTAGAGGCATTGAGAGCAAGATGATTTCTTTTCATCCACTGCTCAGTGGTTGTGAAGGCTTCTTGGGTCAGTTTTTGGAGTGAGGGGATAGAAGGGGCCGAGCATATAATAGTGGAATCATCTGCGTATTGGATGATGTCTGTGGAAGGAATGGAGTTATGGAAATCGTTTATAAATATATTAAAGAGAAGGGGACCCAGTATGGACCCTTGGGGGTACTAGTAGGGGGTATTTAGAAATGAGGAAGTGGCTTTTTTCCATATTACTGCTTGATATCTGTTAGATAAGTAGTTGGAGATCCAGTTCAATGAGGAGGGAGATAGGTTAAGTCCTGAGAGTTTGGTTAGTAACAGGTTATGAGAGATAGTGTCAAAGGCCTTAGAGAGGTCAAGTAGTATGGGAGAAACAATTTGGCCAGAGTCACGTGCTTTGTTAATAGTTTGAAGGAAGGAGAGGAGGGCAGTCATAGTACTGTGATTAGGTCTGAAACCATGTTGGGTGGGAGTTAGTAGGTGCTTTTCTAAAAGGTAGGGAAGGAGTTGAAGATGAATACATTTTCTAAGATTTTAGAGATGGGAGATAGGATAGCAATGGGGCGGAAATTAGTAACATTGTTATTGTTGCCCCTTGTGCAAAGGGATGATGTAGGCCTTTTCCAGATTTGGGGTACTGTACTTTCTAGGATAGAGCGGTTGATTAAAATGCTAATAGGGTAGGAAAGTGCATCAGCAGCTATGCTAAGAAAGTAGGAGGGATGTTATCAGGAGCATTAGTACATGGCTTCAGTTTCAGAAGGAGTTTCTTTATAGTGGAGGTGGGTATAGGTTTGAAAGAGAAAGAGGGAGAGTGTGCAGGGGGGGTGAGTTAGGGGCAGATGCAGTTAATGTAGTAGTTAGAGAAGGAGAAAAGGTGGAGGGAGAAAAGTTGTTAAATGGAGATGCGGGGGGTAGAGGTGGTGCTAGGTGGGGTGCTGGGGAGGGAGGGTGGGGGAATATTTGAGAGTGTAGTGGTGTTAGAGAAGGATGATGTTAATTTGGAAATGGATTCAATGAAAAAATAATTAAATTGTGTGGCCAGATCTAGGTCAGGAGCATTTGGGTCTGGGGTAGGGGTATTTTGTTTACTAGGGTTGAGAAGAGTAGAGATACCTTTCCAGAATTTCTGAGGGTTAGATTTACTGCTATTTTGGAGTGTGGAGAAGTAGTTTTGTCGATCGGAAATTATGAGTTTTTTAACCCTGTTTCGGAAAGTTTTATATTCTTTTTCGACTAGGGGGGATTTGTTTTTCTGGTAATATGCCCAGACTTTGTCTCTGTGTCGCATGGATGCTAGTGTATTTTTGGACAGCCAGGGGGCTGTTTTAGTTTTAATTCTCTTAGACCTTAAGGGTGCATGAGAATCAAGTATTTGTAGGAAAATTGTGTTGAAGTGGGCAACTGCATTGTCTAGAGATAAAGTTTTTAGGCAGTTCCAATTTATGGATTTTAGAGAGTTTGAGAAGCTTGTAGGATCAAACCTGATGTATGTGTACATCAGCATTATGAATTCTGATATATATGACTATGTGTACATCAGCATTATGCATTCAAAGAGGATTTTGAAGTATATAATTCCAAAGAGGCCCCATAAAAATCAGACTGCAGCACACAATGCTTTGCTACTGATATTACAGACAGCCACAGCTGTACAAGTAACATACACATATGGAGATCATGTTAGAAGCAAGGGTTGCCAGCACATACGTTCCAAATGAATACCATAACATAACACATGATTTGGCGGGTGTCCAAATGGTTGACATACTGGTACATGTACTGCCTACATTGTTGAAGGACACAACAACCATGTTACCTTTGACTCTGTTAATGATACCTTTGGCTGACATACTTACCTTAAACACATACCTCAATTTCCTGGGGGATGGGTTCCCACAATCAGGCTCTGGCTGTAGACCAAGGCTGCCATAGGTCACACTGTTAGTCATAAGTGTTGTCCTCCACATGCTGCAGCCTCTCAGACTATGCTTATTGCCTGCAGCAGCAACATCAGCTGCAGCCTGTAACACACACATTTGTATGTAATAAGTAGCTCCTACAAAAATTCTCTTGGTGCTGATGTAGTATCTGTACCCTAGTAATTTCCACCCAACATATGAGAAAGGCAATGGAGTCTACATTGAGGCCTTATATCTTGTTGAATAGTTGCATGGGATTGGCTGATTATACTGCAAATAAACTGTGTATGCTGCAATTATCATCGCTGAACCACATATTGGTTCAGAGGCAATCACCTACTCATGAAAACTATCTTAAAAAGGCAATTTCCTAGCTAGAGGAGCCATTGTATATGAGAGTTACTTTCCATGGTGAACTCATTGACACAACAATTATATATCTCTATCATTCAACAGAAGTGTATTGTACTCTATCAGGTATGTAGCCATTTTGTTTCCAACATGATGCATATGTTTTAAAATACTTAGGGGGAATGGGGATTACATCAGTAAGCCTTTCTAAGAACTGTGCAGCTGACACTCCATTGATATGCAGCAGTGTAAAACCTACAGAGGACATAGACTACAGCAAGGGTATCATGCTGTCTGTTAGGGAGATATATCTCCTGGATACTTCCTTTGTTAGCAGTTGTAATACTGCACATCTATTTGCTTGGCATTGTATTTTATACATATGTTATGGAGAGTTCCTGCTATGGGCCACACTACAAGTTGACTCCTGTCTTGGGTGTGTATCTGTCATGGCACAAACAGGAGTAGATAACTATTGCTACTATCCTAGTTGGTTCCACACCCTTTGCATGATTGCCATGCTGTTGCATATTAGATGTGTAATCACGCAGGGAATACTGTTAGCCTTCCTTTAGTGTTGCATTTGTACATACTGTACATGCTTGCATGTGATCTTGATATGTGCTCTCATTTATTTGTATTTCAGGTGATACCATACATGCCAGATGGTGCCCACCATTCAGTGAAGCTGAAAATGACTTCATAATTGAGGTGTTACAACAACAATACCAAATGTTGCTGTCTAGAGGGAGGGATAACAGACAAGAGAGACAAGCCTTGTGGGATGAATTGGTGCACAATATAAATGCCATGGGGCACTAGAATCTCACTTATGAGCAGGTATGACACCATGCCACAGACATTACCATTTCTGCACACAGACAGCAGCAGACATGGCCAGGGATCATCAGGCACTGGTGGTGGGCCTGTAGTGGAACAACCTCTATCAGCCACAGAGGAATTCCTGGTGAACCTTGCAACACAGAACAGTCCCAGGCATCCATCACACAATATGCTGTGGATGTGGGTGCCACCATATCCACTCAAGAGGAGCGTCTAGGTATGCTTAGCTGAATCAGCATTGGGATACTGTAGCACTTAGCATGTCAGGGTTTACATAGATTTACATGAGTGTCAGCTGTTTCACGGGTGGCGGGAAGGAGGCTAGCTGCAGTTTTAAGCCAATGCAGAAATTGTGATCCACATATCTGTTAACATAGCAGCTGTAAATGGGAGATTTTTTGGATGTAGTACCAATTTTATACTGTAACATGTGGTACTGTTTACATTACCTCTCTTTCAAATGTTTTTCAGGACTGTCAGCAATAGGAAGAAGCCATGCTCCTGCTGCTGGTAAGCACAAAACATTTTTGTCAGAGATGTAGCTTTAGTTCATGGTATTAGCTAACTTGTCATCCTAGGCTAGCTGGTTGCAATGATACACTTTCTGCATGATTGACAAATGTACAGGTATGTTCTGACTGTGCATACGTTAGGGTCATACATCTGCCTTATAGGGGTGACCACATTGATTGATTTCACAGAATTGTCAGAACATTCCGGTGGCTATACCTGTAAACTGTGCAGAGTTCTGCAGAATGTCAGCAGTGTGCATAATTTGTCTTGCTAATGACAGTCTAGTTTAAAGAACTGTTATTTTCAAATGCTTACAGATTTGGATAGAAAATAATGTCCTCATGTCCTACTATATCAAATTGCGGGTTATACAAGTCTGTAGTAGGGACAGCAGTATATATAGCTCAACATAGATTGCAACATAGTACTGCATAGCATTGTAGTGCAGGTATTAATGTGATGTTTTTCCCTTTGTATCACAGGCGACCTGGAAGGTTGGTCTTTGTCCCCTTCACAACCTGATGTCATTGTCTCTTCAGTCTCTGATGATGATGGTGGCCAAAGCAAGACACAGCTGAGGGTTTCAGGGGCTGAACCTGTCACAGAGGTTTACATCCCTTGTCTGCCCTCATTATCACCGTACACAGTCAGTAAGCCTATGCATATGCAGTCCCCTGAGGTCACAGATATTGGACAGTCAGAGGGTCGGGACAATGAACAGGCAAGTGTGGTTACTATGGCTACAGTGAGTGCCAACACTGGCCATAGCCAAAGAGTTGGTGAGGTACCACACAGGTGGATTGATAGGGGTGCTCATAGGAGGCCTGCTGTCCCTCCACCACCTGTTGCAGGTGTCTCATCCCATGACAATCAGCATATATTTAGGGCTGTCATGGAGGCACAGGCATGTCCTTAAAGGAACTCCAGAAGAATGCTCAGGGTTATGAGCACAGTTTGACATCTGTGACTGCCTCCATTGTGTTGATGATACCCTGGAATGGTTGACTGATGCAGTGGAAAGATGGTCTGAGACAGATCATGCACTATCTGTCTTGAAACATACATTTTCTGTGATAGAACATCTGGTTGGAGTTGAGTGTTGGACTTGTGAATGTAGGTCAGCAACTATATCTGCTGAGAGCCCACATGGCCATGCACAATCACACTCCTGTAGTTGCAGTACATTCAGTGTTCTATAGGGGAGTGTGCTGTCCACACCAAGACATGGCAGGCCAGGGGCTCATGATCCTGGGCACTCCTGTGGCGGACACAGTCCCAGCAGACAGCATCCTCAGTAGTAGCTCAGATTCTGACTTTGGACATGGAGGTGCCAGTACAACTTTTGGCAGAGCCAGTTTTTGTATTTGGGGGAGGAGACAATGAACTGTCAGCTCCATTATGCATGGCTAAAAGCTGTCCAACATACAGACACATAGGGCTAGCACTGAGCTTGGCTGTGTTCAAGCAGACACTAACAGACCACTATCACATTCAGGTCACCTACGCACACACACCACATTTACATGGTTCATCTTACTTGCTTCCCTTTCTGACTCATACACATGTTTGCCAACCTATTGGGTCAACCTAGGCCTCCTGCACCCACACACAACACCCTGTGCAAGTGATGATACTTGTGCCACATCCCTGTCATCCTTCTCATCAATGCAGGGATATGAGGTTATGTGTCTGATGCATAAGGTAACTATTTAAATTAATAAGTATTTATTTCATCCATTGCTGCCATTGACATGCTACTTGTACTGGGCACTTACAGATATTACGTGCTGCCAGTTGTAATGAGTAGACCACATTATTTTGTTTACATTACATTGTATGCTGTTGTAATGGCTGTATACTTACACAATGAAAGGTGTCTCATGGAAATGTTTATATTAAACTTTCAGGATTGTGTAGGTCACTCCTATGGGTACACAGCTACAATAAACCCATTAATGTCAGAGCACAGGTTGGAATGGCAGCACAGAAGAAAAATATCTTCAGAAAGATAAAACAGTATAGGTGCATGCCTCCATAGGTTCACTTGTGTATAACAGACTAACAAGAACAATGTCTTCTTTCAGCCTAGTCATACATCCTTAGTCTCTGGCAAGGTCTGATACCCTTTATAAGTGTAAGCAGCATTTTGGGAACTGAGACATCTACAAGCTGTGGCATGGGAGATGAACTATCTATAGTTTCTCTGTGTCCATTAGAGACATTTGTCCTAAACCAGTTAAGATCGTCTTGTTCCACATCCTATTGTGTAACTTGTACATGATGTGCGTTACAGTGGAACTGTGCTTCACATGGATGGGGAGCCAGTTACATATAGGGTGTAATCTCTGGATTACATACCTGTCTCTCCAGCATGTGCTATTTATACCACAGTCAAGGTGTTGGTGTGTAGAACAGGTAATTCTTGTGGTAGTCCTTTCTTGAATATGCAGGAGGTATACAGTGGGATCTGATACCTTCCTGTATGGCAGCCATACACCTCCCCTCAAAAGCATGTAGGAGACAGAATACACAGTTACAACTTTGACATGGTCTGCATAGGACATGTTATGTACACTGTATTAGTTTACTGTGGAATCTCTGTTGATGTTACAGTTGTTGGATATGCCTGTGTAGTTACATACCAAAGGTGGCATTTCACTCAATGGTAGGTGTGATGAATGCCAAATACAGTGAAACAATGACTCTCTCAGATTTACATGCCATACCTTTCTCTATAGGTTGTGCACCATTGAATGAATCCCCACATATTACCAACCCGTGACAGTCAAAGGCTAGATCACTCTCTGTGTCCATAAGTCCCTGTCTACTGGGTCAGTTGTTGGAGTTGTAAAGACAATATGATATTTTCCAGGGTGGATAAATTCCCAAAGGATAGTATTGTGCATTCCTTGGCATTTAGTATTAGTCCATGGCTCTGACAACAACTGAATGCATGTATCAGTCCATCCTGGATATCTTTTGAGTCAGTGTGAGATTCCATGACAACTCATAATTTGCAATCATCTGCAAATGTAGTCAGTCAGAGGCCACTGACAGTGGTCATGACTGCAGAGAAGGAAATGCCTAGAAGGGGTAGTCCCAGGAATGATTTGTGAGGGAAGTCCACTGGTGACTGACCTCATTGTACTGGTGGACTCTCCAATGTTATCATCCTGGATAATGTTTGTAAGCTACTTAGCCAACCACTGGTTGACATACTAGTTTGCAAATAACATCTAGAGTTTGTCAACAATGCCTGATGTCCTAATAGTGTCAAATGCCTTGTCAGGCCATGGTAGGTGGAGTGAGTCATTTTCCCCTCATCCATTGCATTGTTTACCACTCAGTGAGGTCCACCAGGTGTGGTAGGCATGATCTGCCCTTGACAAAACCAAACTGGGTTTGGTCCAGTGTCTGTGGGTGTACTACATTTTTATTGATCATTTCCTTGATAATTATTTTCATGGATTTAAATATCAGACTACTGAGACTTCTGGGGACAGTACTTATCACTGCATGCTGGTTGTCCTGTGTGCAACTCAATATTGCAGTTAATTCCATCAGGGTTTCCAAGAAAATTGTCATCCAAGGTGTCTGAGCCTCTACAGAGCACATGCAAACACTGGAGGGGAAAGTAATACATGCACTATGTGAAGGTAAGGAGGGAGTATTTACACAGTTATTCTGCAGTTAGACACTAATCAAGATGTGTGTACTGAAATAAAACAATTATCTTGTGAAGAATACTGAAAAGAGGGGAGTCACCTGAATTGCTGGTGCCTGACTAATACTACTGCTGGTCTCACCACAGCCAGTCTCTCCTGGGATACCATGCTCCTATACTTTTTCTCTCACCAGAAGCAAAACATTAGTACCAAGCCAAAGATAAGAAGCAGGCCACAGCCTGTTTGTTCATCCACACACTTGTCCCACATCATGCAAGGCTCTGCAGGCTTGAAATACCCTTTTCCAGGTAGATGCCTTGATTAGCAACTGGAGCAATCATTTGAGTTTTGCATGTATATTGCATTGTGTTCCGAGGTTCATAGGATTTGACTAGGGTACTAACCTGATGGTGATTAACAGCACAGCTGCAGTGTCACAATATAATGTTCAATGACAGGTGACGTAGATGTCCGAGGTTGCTCGAAGAAGCTCCATAGTGGCAGTGATCCATGTTAGGTGACAATTTCACAGCAATTCATGCAGCCTGCCTTTCAACAGCATAATGGCAGACATCTGCATGGCATGAATCTGCCTACTGCAGAGGAGTGGCCACCTTTTGCCAATGTGTTTCTCCATCCCACATGTCCTAGGTAAAACATACTGTACATTTATGTTACTAGAATACATTTCTGTGTTCCCACATCATGTCACACAACATCCCGTTTGCCATCTGGTTGCTTGATGAGCATTGTTGACTTGCTAGGCCAAAGTAATGGCCTCAAAAAGTTGAACATGTTTTCTGTGCATACATGGATATCCACATCTTCACTGCAAGGAGTGCCTACAGACAGTGTGAGGCTTCCAACCCCAAGGGTATAGGAGCATGACCTTAACTTTGTTAGAGTTGTACATTGTCACATTTGTAGGTATGCTATTTCAACAATGCCTAATAACAGGATTATGGTTAATACAAGGGTCACATGCCTGGCAAAGCATCATACTCAGTCAACTATTTTATGCCACAATGTCAGGTGATGTTTTACCTTAGGAGACCAATATAAAGGTGATAACATGTTACATTTAAGCATATGTCAGGTCACTGTCTAATAATGGCCTGCTGTGACATACACACAAGCAAGACTCTATTGCTAATGGCATTATCAATGACTGCTGACAAGATCAGGAAAGCATCCCCACCATCCTACTCCACACAAACACAATGTGTGAGAGATGTAACTATATTGAAAACCTTGAATTCATGCTGTCTCACACACAAGTCAGTGCATATGACAATGAGCGGCTTGCTAACATGCACATCTCACCTCCTAATCTGCCCAAACCCACATCACACATATCTACATGTGTGGATCTCCTTACCAGACACATACACAAACACCAGACACCTCAGAAACCCAAATGCAAGCCCACTACACATAATCATACCTCTGCACAGGTCAAGCACCTAAGGCAAAACACAAAATCAAGCCTATTACCCATAGGTGATTACATCATGAGACACATTGATGTCCCTCTCACCTGGCTGCACAATGGAGAGGTCATAGTCAGCTGTCTGTGAGGTGCCAGGACACACCATACCACACATGCATGCAAGTCAGTCAAATCCAGGTACGGTTATGACTATGCCATAGTTCCTGTTGGTGTGTGCAACCTGAGACATACTTCTCTAGACTGTATGAAGAGACATGATAGAGCTTACAGACTCTGTATCTCAGGTGGGTATGCTCATGGCCTTAGGCTACATTTGACCTTCACCTAGGATGATGGCTCAATACACACAGAAAATGACTGAATTCAATAATTGCCTTAGTGTATGTTGTCATTGTAAGGGGATCCACTAGATGTCAGCCTGGGATGACTTGCACATCAGACCTCGAAGCTTTACCAGAGATGGTCTTCATCTGTCACACCTGGGATTTTGTCTACTGGCCAAGGCTGTTGACACTCCCATAGTGCATCTTTTAGGTGGTGTCTCAAAAGAAAACTTTCCAGTGAGAAACACCATATACAAACAACATCACGGTTATGCTGCTACACGCTAGGAATGCCAACACAAAACTCCAGTCAGTGGAAGGTGTCTCCAACTTGTAAGATGCAGACATTTGTGGAGTCACAGACACCTGGTTCAAGGCATCTATATCAGAACAGCAAACGCTAAAAATAGCAAACACTATTCTGTTGAACTATAAAGTTCGAAAGCCAAAAATGTCAAACTCGCGGATCAGCGAATTATATATATCTACAAACAAAATAAAGTGGGAGGCTTCGCCCCCACTCCCCCAATGTGGGGGGCTGTGCACCCTACACCCCCCAATAAAAATATACCAACTCCGAGATTGCACCACAGTGGAGAAAACAGTGTGAACTCCTGAGAATGGCCCAGCGATTTTTTTCCCTGGGAAAAAAAATTGCTGTTCCATCACTTTGACAATCTCAGCTTTCGAACTTTACAGTTCAACAGAAGAGCATTTGCTATTTTTAGCGTTCGCTCTTCTGATAGGGAACCGGCTCAAGGCTGTGGACAGCACCACATCTATACCAGGATACACCTCCTTCTACATGTTCAGACCTCAAACTTAAAGTGTACAAGGAAGTGCAGGTGGTGTATACATATTCATTAAAGATAGATACACATGCTGATTGGTTAAACAGTGTGATTCCCTGGCGAAACTGCAAGTACTTTTCACGGCTGGTAGGGCACCTAATTAAGAAATTCAGCTACAGGAGCAACACCATGAATCAGGACACCCATTGTGCTTATTTGAATGTACTTCTGTCTATCAAGATACATCAAAACAACATGGTTTGGGGTGACTTTACCTACCCACCAATTGGGTTGATTACTTGTGCTCAAACTCACTTGCTCAAAGTTTAGCCAACTTCCTTAACTACAATGCCATGTATCTGTGATGTGACATCCCCAGAAGAGCAGCCAATGTACTGTATCAGGTGCTTACTGATATGGGTGACCACTGTAGCACCCACACTGTGATGTCCTCCAGGTGAGATCTGACCACAAAACCAGTCTCATTAAAAGTAAGTATCATACCTGCCCCCCCTCTCTGCAGCAAATACAGTAATAAACTTCAACAAAGCAGATTATAATCGACTATGGGATGGTAAATAGCTTGACTGCACCTCCCCCCTCAGATGGAACAAGCAACTATGCCGAGCTCTACACTAATGCTTTATGCAAGCACCTGTACAACTGTATAGAATCGACTGTAGCTGATTGGAGCAAAACAAGCTCCTCATGGCACAGCAAACCTGCCTGGTGAACAACTGCCATTAGCAGGCTTTACAGTAAGAGGTAGACATTGCTGTGTAACAGCAGGAGGGAGGGAGACTCGTAAAATGGAAATACTCTCTTCTCAGCTTAAACAAGCAAATAGTGTTGTTGTGAAGTCCTGCAAAAGGAAGTATGGACAAAATTAGCCTCCTCCACAAAGGACAACCATAAGGCATAGTTTAGTTACATGTGCAACCTAAGAGGAAAGGACCAGAATGTTGGTGAACTTGTACTCAATGATACCACATATAATGAGCCTGTAGACACAGCTAACCTTTTGGCCAACAGGTTCTGTGACAACTTCACTCCCCTGTTCCCACCACACGTACCACATGACATTCCGGCAACCTGTCCCATACCTTTTATATCTAAAAAAATGTCCTCTCTAAAGGGGATAATGCAGCATCTATTGGACCTGCTAACATCCCAGGCTGCATCCTCATGGGGTCCAACAAGAGTTACTAACACCATTGGGAACTCATTGCAATCAGAGCTGACTGGAAAATGGTCACTGTTATTCCTTTGCACAGAGGTTGTGCATCCATCGCCCATGGGAGCTATAAGCCTATTAGCCTCAGTAGCCACATCTGTAAGCCCATGTGGCAAATCATCATGGATCTTATCAGCAAAGATATAGGTAATCTACAAACACTTAAGCCTACACAGTTTGGATTTGTGAAAGGGAGATCATGCCTGTTAAAACTATTGGACATGTATGAGGCAGTCACCAAGGACCTGGATGAGGGGATATCTATGCATACAACCACTTGGACTTAGCCAGGCCATGTGACGCAATTCTCCACTCAGGCATCATTGACAAACTCACCCAACTGGACATCAGCAGTTATATCATTATAGGTGTCACTAAATGGCTCACTGATAGAACTCATATAGTCAAAATAGGGGAATCCACCT